>NW_027417577.1:0-115029 GCF_009905375.1 Apium graveolens | reverse complement strand
TCCATGAATTGCCGTATAGGGGTACCATCTCGGGTCTCCTAGTCCTTACTCGACTTTTGTTTCCTCAGTCTAAATATTTCTTCCTACTCCCCATAATTGGGGTCATCTTACATAATTTAAATCCTCATTTTCCACTTCATCATGTTATGGGTTCCTTTTGTCTTGGTGGCAACCTCCCTGACTATCACGTTCAGGGTTTGCTCTAACTCTTATTCCTCAAACTAGCTTTCATCTAAGATTTCATCTTTAAGCTCTTAAACCTTTGGAACCCAAATTCTATAGGAATACCTCATTATTCCCTTATCATCTCTCTCGGTATTAATCTCATACCTATTTGTTGGCTCTCTGCCTTCATTCATCACTTTTACTGGCACAATATGTTCTTTTCCAATACTTCGGGCTGTATTGCTATCTCAAACAGCTTTTCGGTACCGGCTCCGGTTACCTTCACTTCTATTTTCATTTTCTCAAAATCTCTTATAAACTCTCCAAAAGACATTATCATCTCGAGTCTCTCCTTTTTACTAAGGGCCTCAGCCACCATATTGGCTTTCCCCGAATGATAAAGAATCTCCCAATCATTATTCTTGATTAGCTCTAACTGCCTCCTCTGGCATACGTTGAGCTCTTTCTACGTGAAAATGTACTAGAGCACTTATGGCTTAGGTAATTCTCGCACTTCTCTCCATACAGTAGTGCCTCCAATCCTTAGGGTAAAACTATTGCCACGAGCCTAAGCTCATGAGCGGGGATATCGAATTTCATATTACCTTAATTGTCTTGACATGTACGCGATTACCTTACCGTGCTGCATAAGCACGCACCCTAAGCCCTTGTGCGAAGCGTCACTATACTTCACAAAATATTTTTTTTTTCCATCCGGCAACGCCAGCATAAGGGCCATCACCAACCTCTGCTTCAGTTCTTGAAAGTTGTTCTCGCATTTCTCTGTCCATTCGAACTTCTCAGTCTTACGAGTAAGCCGCGTTAAAGGGGCTACTATCTTTATAACTTGAACGAACCTCCGGTAGTGACCGGCCAATCCTACCTCTGGTAGTCGACCAAACCATGGTCATCAATTCATCAGTGGTCCTTTATCCAATCCTGTCAGGATCCTCCATAGGATCCTCCTCAACAACTATCCCTTCTAGGACAACATCCTCAACCGCTAAATCCTCAATATCAACATCATCCGGTCCTGCATTAGGACACTCTATCGGATCCACAATCCGATCTCCAATTAGTAATAAACATCATCGCGCTGTTGCTCCTCAATCTCAGGGTTCGGAGTCCCGCTACCAAATACGATAACGAACTACGCTCCTATCACGATATTTATAAGGGTTCCCATAAGGGTTTTAACTGTCAGTGCTACGTTAGGTAGCCCGACTATGAACTTGGAAAGAGTTCTTATTATCTTAGTTAACTTATTATCTTAACATCCCATCATCTCTGAGGTTTATAACGCTTGGCTCTGATACCATTTCTGTAACACCCCCAGATCCGGGGTCGGGGATCCGGGTCGTCACGGTCTTTCTTTCCACAATATCACTTCACTTAATTAATAATAATAACCTTATGCTGTGACCCCACACTAACACACACCACAACCCGTTATAGTCTCAGAGATGAAATTTAAATAAGTACAAGTCTTTGAATCCACAATTTAAAAGTTATTACAACCCAAAATGATTACTTGATAAATTTACAGTTAATTGCCATTATCTGCCACAAGTTATAATTATACATAATTTGATTCTAAAAAAAAAGAATGCCTGATCTACCAATAGATCTACCTCTGCAGCTATAGCAGCCACAACATCATCGGGAAGACGCGGGATGCTTCCCACGCACTTACGCTGGGTCTGCTGGAGTCTGGCCATCTTTCCTAACTGTTGTTGTGTGATGAAGAAATAAAGCAAGAGTGAGCCTTACAGCTCGCAAGATAATATGTAGTGATAACAATAATTAAGTATCTAAATGGATACTTACTAGAATCTTTTATCATGAGTAAGATAATTACTTACTAGATATAAGTAAAACAAGGGATGAAGTTACCAAATACTTCACTATACTTATATCATTTATAAAGCTACTTGAACTACCACTGTTCAAAGTATAATGAGCTTTCAACAGTTCATCACATAGATGAGACTACAAGACAAGATTTGAATAGATTAAATCTTTAAAATATCATCAAAATAAAATGAAGTTAACGAGATACTTCATTTGATGCAAACATCATTTTGAAAACTTGACCCTAGCCAACACTCAACAATCGCCCAACCGTAGCCTTTCTATCGAAATGCTCTGGGTAGTGTTGCAGAAATATCCAATTGGATGATGAACTCATTACGGGAGTTTGCACGCGCCAGGAAGACCACTTACGATGATCAGTCGTAGTAGTGCAACCCCACCATTTTCTACATGTAGAGGAGAACCTGTCGGATTTACTTGTCAACCGAACACTGAACTCCTAAGGAATGGACCGCCTTAGCGGAACTTCCAGGCCATTTGGGCCAATATAATAAGGCTGGGCCGGCGCCACTCGACCACTTACGCCACTCCTAGTTCAGATGAAATCCATGACTCTGAAACGTAAAGCTCGTTCCCCCTTTCCCCAAGTAGAAACTTGTTGATACGGCTTCACCAAGAAGTCGTATCTAGTTGGAAAGGAAACTCACCGATATTTCCCAGGCGATGCCTGTTAATGGATTAACTTGTTCCAAGAATTTTACTTCCCGAATATTGGGTAAGTTAATCAATTCATTATCAAAACAACAACCTTGTTGCGAATATAAAATACACCACAGAGCCGGATTCCCCAGGTTTTGAGCGAGTATTTAAATCCCTTAAAAAGGAAGATCTTAAATATAAAAATGAGTTTTGGGATCCGCTCTAACTTTTAAAAATCATTTTGAAGACTCGAAAACACTTTAAGAGTGTTTGGAGTAAAGCTGATTTAATGAAGTAAATCAGTCCCCAGTATATTTAGAAAAATGCCTGAATATTATTATTTAAATAATATTCTCATAAAGATAATCCTTATAAAAATAATCGAAGTAGAAGTATTAAAACTTATACTTGAAATGGATATTAAATAACCAAAGATATACTTATATAAAAGTACTATCTTTATTTGAATAATCGAAAATAAGTTTGATTATTTACACCTTATTCTTTAATAAAATAAAGAATATATCTCAGCAAATAATCGGAGTCATGGATCCTCAAATGAATATTCAAAAATATTCGATAAATAATATAAACTGAGTCATAAGCCCTCGAATGAATATTCAAATAATATTCAATAAATAATATAAAGAGTCATAAGCCCTCGAATGAATATTCAAATAATATTCAGATACATAAATAAAAGGGTCATAAGCCCTCGAATGAATATTCAAAATAATATTCATTAATAAATAAAAGGAGTCATAAGTCCTCGAATGAATATTCAAATAATATTCAATTAAATAAATAAAGGAGTCATACGCCTTCGAATTATATTTGAAATAATATTCAATAATAAAATAAAGTTAAAGTTATCGAATAAACCTTATTCGATTAATAGTTTGGAAAACTATAACCATATATATATATATATAAATATATATATATCCATATCCATATATACAAATTCTACTCGGGATCCTCGACTCCGGTTTTAGAAAATATTTTCACCTTTGGGTCCCTATACTAAGGGTATATGCAACTTACCGCTATCCTCTAGCATAGGTATTATCAACTGAACCAACAGATATATAACTCAAGAATATGAGACAGGCATGCATATATATATACCATATCAGCATGCTTCAATATATCGCAACATTTGCTAATTAACCAATATGCATTTATCGCAAGATCATGCATATACAAATATATACATCACAACAACAGTATAACGGATAGAATACTTGCCTGAGCGACTTGGGGTGATAAAAGGCTCGGGACGAGTCTGGTAACCTATAAACAACAAGTAAGTTGGAATTAAACCAAATCACTTGTAAATCTATACTTTAACTAACTTAGACTCTAACGCTTGTTTTGCGCTCACTGATTCGCTTAAGTCACTCGAGTACCCTCGGCTCCACCATTTTTAATAATTTAACCTTTACGAGTTTTAAGGCGGTTCCTTCGCGAGTGTCTTACCAACTGCCTAACACACTTACCAGAAATGTTTCATTCATTAATTAACCCTTTTTGGTCTTTAACCTATGTTTCAAAGTAAGGCGAGGGGAAAAGTTTCGTTCGCGAAACGCCGTTACTTGAAACGGTCGTTTCTCCTAAACCGTGCATCGGAATCGAACGAACTACATATCAAACGAAGCTCGTAACATGAGCTATCTAAACATGTCATTGGTCATAATCTAGCAGGGGGTTCTCGGGTCCTAATGTTATGCACAAAAACAGTTCAAAGAAAATCGGACGTTACGACGGCTATGTTTACGCGATTACCAATGTTTAAACTACTCCAATTAACCACCAACCAACTCATAACCATCAATACAACAAAACTTCACCTAAACCATACCACATCAGTCCATAATCTCCAAGGTTTTCAACTCAAACAACCACAATCAAGACCTATGAACTATAATCAAGCTCCAATTACCAAAAACACTTCCAAATCAAACCAAACTACTAATAATCACAATCCATGCTTCTCATTTCACAACACCAACCATTAAACTTACTAACAAATAAAGTAAAGGCTAGGGTTTGAAGTTTATACCTTCCTTGGGAGGTGTTAAGTTGCTAGGAAGCCTTAGGGAGCCTCCTACAAGCTTGATCTTTCCAAAGAAATCAAGAACACAAAGTTAGGCTTTGAAGTTTCTAAAAGTCCGATTTAAAGAACTATAAAAATGAGGGTCTTACCATGATTATTTGGACGAGACTTGTGAACAAGAGTTGTAGGCCATCTCAATACCTTTCCAATGAGCTATAGAACACAATATTTGAGTGAGAAATGAAGGAGATACAGCAGTTTTAGTGTTCTGGTTCTGTTTTGGCCGAGAGCATGAAGAACAATGCCTTGGTTTCTTTTTGATTTTTGATGAAAAATGATTGCTTGGGCTTGGTTGGTTTGATTTTTGTATTTGTTTTAGTAAATTACCTAGTTGCCCTTGATTTTGTGTGGTTAAAAAGCCCACCACATCTCCTTCCTTTCCCATGTCATGCTTGTGTCATCCTCCCCTCCTTGTCCTCTTACTCATTGGTTGGGTGACATCATCCTCTCTAATCCCTTTGATTAACTTCCTAATTGTTTGCCTAATGACCGCTGATCTGTTATACGGTTCGCTTAACTTTCGTTTTCGTTTATAGTTTGAGGGATCATACCCGGGATCTTATTACTTAGGTTCCCTTACACCTTTCTCAATATATTATATTCCTTTATGATCCTCTCCTATAATCCTTTAATTTAAATCCTTTTTATCCTGTTACCTTTTTCTCAAATCTTTCCGTATCTAGTGTATTCCGGGAAAAATCAAAGTGTTCGGATTTGGATTCTGACGATCTTACATACACTTATATCCCATATAAAGTACTAATAAAATCTCAGAATATCCATATCAAAACCCCTACATAGTATGGCATGAAAAGTTTTCTCATTCAGCAAAAACACTATTCATAAGGGTTTCAAAATTTCCCAAAAATTGGGGTTATTACATACATTCGAGATTTATGATTACAAAGATTGACGAGATGCAAGTCGTATTTAAAACCAAAACCAAAACCAAAACCATTACACTAAGGTCGAAAGGCCATAACCATCCACCATGCTCCATACAACACATAAAAGCATGTTAAAACACATAATTTGATCTTAACATATCATATTATCCATGATCTAATCATAAAAAAAAATATGACAAAAATCAGAAAAATCAGAATCAATCAGAAAAATAGAATCACTGTTTACGGGGCAGTAACGACGTCAAAGGCGCTTACGATAAGTCGTTGATAGCTTTAGCTATTAGTTTTGTTCAGACGCTCGTTTACACCTATGGAATAGGTATTCGTTTGCTTAAATCGGACACTAGACCCAGATTTCAGCAAATCTGCAGCAGCCAATTCAGAATCCGTATCTAATATGATTCTCATAATTAGAACAAACATAAATCATGTATATATCAGTATATATACAGATTACATAATCATCTTATGATCATACAACTCACATGAATATCAAATATTCAAAACCATACATATATAAGCATATTATATCAACATCAAATCATGGCAGAATCACGTACATGCTCATATATCGAAAACAGTTAAACACATAAACGAATTAAAAACTTTTCGCAGTAGCTCTGATGCCATTGAAGGGTTTTTAGCACATAAACGCAGCGAAAACGTAAAATTAAATCTTAAAAAAAACCGAAACCCTCCGAAGGATCCATGCGAAAAATAATATTTAATTCGTAGTTCAGTATGTTTACCTTAAGAAGCTTTACGTTAATGGAAAGATGGAGGTCTTTAATAGTGATCCAAGACGATGAGCGGAGATCCCTAGCAGCTGCCCCTCAAGTGTGAAGCACTCCACCGGTATCCACCAAGAGATCAATGTAATGGAGGATGAAGAGATTGAGAGAACTAGTTGCCTCCCTCTATTTCTACTTTAGAATTAGGGTTTTTTTATTTGGGTTTAGGCAAATACGGTTTATAATAGTATAATTTATTGGAAAAAATTCCAGCTGAAAATTTCCATAAAATATTATTATTATTATTAACCCTTTAATTGATTATTCTTATTAACCAATTAACCAATGATTAAAACACCTTTTAATCATTAATCCCTTTTCTAAACACTTTATAAAAATAATTCTCACACTTGATTTAATTTCTAAATTAAATTCTTAATTAATAATATTAAGAATTAATTAAATCTAATTTAATTAATATTAAATCTGCTAATTAATTATTTATTTCATAAATAAATAATTACCAGCCATTATTAATTAAATCATTCTCTTTTATGGTGTGACCCTGTAGTTTCAATATTAAGCCGGTAAGTAGAAATAAATAATAATAAAACTATTTTATCATTATTTATATAAATTCTCTAATTCATTAATATGATTAATTAATAAATTAATCATATTTATTCTACATCGTGAGGGATACTTCTCAGCAATATCGCGACTATCCGGATAATACGAATTCACTGCTTAGAATACCAAGAACCTATTCAGTGAGTAGTTACCATACAATCAATTCCTTCTACCCTGCAATGTCACGATTAAATACAAGGCATGGAACTTGTGTCAAGCCTATCTTATTTAATCATTTACTTTCCCATCCACTATGCTTAGTTCTATTTAATGTAAATTAGAAACTCCTTTCTAATTTCATTCACTCTGGCCAGAGATTCCTGAACTAGCATAAGTGGATCAACATTGAACATTCTCTTCCTTCACTGGAAGGGGTAGATCCTTTATTGAATCATACACTATCTTCGTGTACAAATTCCTATACCCAGTAGAGCCCTTATATTGTCCCTGGAGACTAAGGAACTAAACCAAAGCATAGTTCAGTGTACACAGATGACTATGATGACCTCAAGTCTAAGGATACTTGTACAACTATCACTATGTGAACAACTGCTGACACGGATGAGTGAATCTCATCAGTTGTTCAGCTGTGTGAGTCATGTTCAGTGAACTTATTCTATAATAAGCACCTACATACTAGCTATAGTGTCACCACATAAATGTCTATGAGAACAGACATCCTTCATAATGAGGTAAGCATAGTATGTACCGATCTTTGCGGATTACTAAATACCAGTTAGTAATCCTATGACCAGGAAATATTTAAGTTTAGAGTTATCATCTTTTAGGTCTCATTATTATGATCTCATCATAATCCATAAAAAGCTTTACTCTAAACTATGGTATATCTTATTTAAACACTTAAATAGATAAAGCCCGCAGTAAAACCAAAACAAGTCTTTTATTAATATCAATGAAATCAAAACAGATTACATAAAAGGTATTCCTAAATCATCATACATGATTGGACTTAGGACACATCTCTTTCAGACTGCTTATTTACATAGAATGCTACACTCATAAATAAGCATGGAAAAACACCATATGAGATGGTGAAGAAAAGAAGTCAAATCTGAAATACTTTCATGTATTTGGTTGTAAGTGTTTTATTTTAAGACTCATCCTGAACAGCTGTCCAAAATTTGATGCTAAAAGCTGATGAAGGAATTTTTGTTGGATATCCACTTTCCACAAAAGCCTTCAGAGTCTACAATTTAAGAACAAGGGTTGTCATGGAATCTATCAATGTATCTTTTGACGATAAGAAGATTACTGGACTTAAAGATTTCAATGATCATGATCAGCTGAGATTTGAAAATGAAGATTTAAACTCTGATACTGTAAATTTTGATGACTTAAACTCTGATCCTGTAAGTTCTGATGGGTTAATTTATGATGTCATTGAAACTTTGGTAACAACTCCAAAGGAAAATGCACCTGTCCAGGGGGAACAAGCTGAAGATCCTACCACAACTCAAGACTCTCAAGAAGCATCAGAACCTGTCACTGGCTCTTGAAGTTCTGATTTATCAAGTTCTGATGAGCCAAATTCTGATAATTCTGGAAACTCTGATTCTTCAAATCCTGAAGAATCTAACTCAAATTCTGAAGTCTCAGAGAGAATAACTACAGGGGGTGTAATAACCCCAATTTTTGGAATTTTTAAACACGGATAAATAGTAACTTTTGCTGATGATGCTGATTAAGGAAAATTATCAGACCACGCTATATAGGATACTTTTATGGAAATTCTAAGATCGTATTAGTATTCCATAAAGTAAATGAGTGTATGTAAAGGTCGTTAGAATTCGAATCCGGACACTTTGATTTTTCCCGAAAATCCACCAGATACCGAAAGAAATGAGTATAAGGTAACATGATTAAAAGGATTTAAATTCAAGGATTATAAGAGAGGATCATAAAAGGAATATAAAATATTGAGAAAGGTTTAGGGGAACCCAAGTAATAAGATCCCAGATATGATCCCTCAAACGAACGAGAACGAAAGTTAAGCGAACCGTAAAACAATAAGCGACCAAGAGACAAGCTTGTACAAGAAGCCAAGATTGTGACATCATCAAACCACAAGGAAAGGACATGTGTTAAAAGGTGACACAAGCATGGTGACATAAGCATGACAAAAAGAAGTGTGTTTGTTGGTTGATTCTTGGCCATGCAAAAGTTACCATGGTAAAAGATCAAAATTTGCCAAGCCAAAAAGGAAATCAACCAAGCAAAATATCATAACACAAAAATTAAAAATTTGACTTTGCTCCCATGAAGAGAAGCTCTCGGCCAAAACAAACCCAGCAACTTGAAATTGTCATATCTCCTTCAATACTCACTCAAATGTTGTGTTCTATAGCTCGTTGGAAAGGTATTGAGATGGCCTACAACTCTTGTTCACAAGTATCGTCCAAATAAGCATGGTAAGACCCTCATTTTTACAGTTCTTTCAATCGTACTTTTAGAAATTTCAAAGCCTAACTTTGTGTTCTTGATTTCTTTGGAAAGATCAAGCTTGTAGGAGGCTCCCTAAGGCTTCCTAGCAACTTAACACCTACCAAGGAAGGTATAAACTTCAAACCATAGCCTTTACTTTTACTATTAGTGAGTTTGATGGTTGGTTTTCAAAATGAGAAGCATGATCTTTGATTATTAGTAGTTTGATTTGAAATTGGAGTGATTTGGTGAATGAATCTTGTTATAGTTAATAGAACTTGATTGTGGTTGGTTGAGATGAAGAATCTGGAGAATAAGGACTGGTATAGTATTATGTAGTTGAGGTTTTGATGTGTTAATAATTGTGGGTTGTTTGGTGAGGTTTTGGTGTAGTGAGAAACTTGGAAAACTCGTAAATATAGCCGTCGTAATGCCCGTTTTCTTAGACTGTTGTACATGAATCTCGGACCAGATAACTCACTGACCAATCTTTAAATTTGCCATGTTTAGCTAGATCATGTCGTAAGCTTCGTTTTGGTATGTGGTTCGCTTAGATCCGATTTACGGTTTAGGAGAAACGACCGTTTTAAGTAACGTTTCACGAATGAACCTTTACCCCTCACTTTACTTTGAGACCTTGGTTAAGGCCTTAAATGACTAATTGGAGTATGAAACAATTATGTAAAGTGGATTAGGCAGTTGGTAGAGTACTCGCGAAAGAATCGCCTTAAAATTCTTAATGGTTAATTTATTAAAAATGGTGGAGCCGAGGGTACTCGAACGACTTAAGTGATCGTTAAGCGTGGAAAGCGAACGTTAGGGTCAATTGGTTAAAGTCTAGTTTCTTAAGCGACCGGGTTTAATTCCGACTTATGTTGTTGTTCATAGGTTATCGGACCCACTCTAAGCTTAAGTCTATCCGGGAACACTCAGGCAAGTTTTCTACCCGTTATACTGTTGTTGTGATGTATACATATGTATATGCATTATCTTGTGATAGCATGGTGGTTAATTAGCAAATCTTGCGATATATTGGAGCATGTGATATGGTATATATGCATGTCTGTTTGTATCTTGATATATATTGTTGATTCAATTGCTTATAAGTTGCATAATACCTATGCTAGAGATAAGCAGTAGTTGCGTATACCCTTAGTATAGGGGACCCAAAGGTGAACATTTTCTAAAACCGGGAGTCGATGTTCCCGAGTATATTGTATATATTTATATATATATAGATATAGTTTTCAAAACTATGAATCGAATAAGGTTTATTCGATAACTTTATTTTATTAATGAATATTATTTTGAATATTCATTCGAGGGCTTATGACTCCGTTATTTTATTAATGAATTATTTTGAATATTCATTCGAGGACATATGACTCCGTTTATTTTATTTAATGAATATTATTATTTGAATATTCATTCGAGGACTTATGACTCCGATTATTTACTAATTATTATTCTTTATTTTATTAAAGAATAATGTGTCGATAATCAAACTCACTTTTGATTATTCAAATAAAGATAGTACTTTCGTATAAGTATATCTTTGGTTATTTAATATTCATTTCAATATAGTTTTAAAACTCTACTCATTATTTTTATAAGGATTACTTATGGGAATATTATTTAAATAATAATATTCAGATATTTTCTAATATATCGGGACTGATTTATTTTATAAATCAGCATCACTCCAAACATTCTTAAAAATGTTTTCGAGTCTTCAAAATGATTTTAAAGTTAGGGCGGATCCAAAACTCATTTTTTATATTTAAGATCTCCTTTCGAAGGGGATTTAAATACTCGCTCAAAACCTGAGGGATCCGGCTCTGTGGTGTTTTATATTCGCAACAAGGTTGTTATTTTGATAAAAGAGTTTTTGATTACTTACCCAACACTCGGGAAGTAAAATTCTTGGAACAAGTTAATCCATTAACAGGCACGCCTGGGAAATATCGGTGAGTTTTCCTTTCCAACTAGATACGACTTCTTGGTGGAGCCGTATCAACAAGTTTCTACTTGGGGAAAGGGGGACAGCTTTACGTTTCAGAGTCATGGATTTCATCTGAACTAGGAGTGGCGTAAGTGGTCGAGTGGCGCCGGCCCAGCCTTATTATATTGGCCCAAATGGCCTGGAAGTTCCGTAAGACGTCCATTCCTTAGGAGTCCAGTGTTCGGTTGACAAGTAAATCCGACAGGTTCTCCTCTACATGTAGAAAATGGTGGGGTTGCACTACTACGACTGATCATCGTAGTGGTCTTCCTGGCGCGGAAACTCCCGTAATGAGTTCATCATCCAATTGGATATTTCTGCAACACTACCCAGAGCACTTCGATAGAAAGGCTACGGTGGGCGATTGTTGAGTGTTGGCAGGGTCAGTTTTCAAAATGATGTTTCATCAAATGAAGTATCTCGTAACTTCATTTTATTTTGATGATATTTAAAGATTGATTCTATACAAGTTTTGTCTTGTAGCTTAATCTATGGGATGAACTATTTATACATTGAACGTGGGTAGTTCAAGTAGTATTCGGAAAAGATATAAGTATATTGGAGTATCTTTAACTTAATTAGTAATGATTCTTATGATGACAAAGATTTGAGAAAAACGTTGAGACAAGGTTAGATATATGAGATCACCTTGCAACGATATTTTTATACATTATAATGGAACTCTGTGTATATTATATGTCAGAGGATTTCAAAGATTGTGAAAAGTATATAGTATATATATACTGAATATTTTGATTGGTCGCGTTAAATATCAGCTTGGTTCATTTCTTCTTGACCAAGACTTTCATGAGTACTATGAGAATGCTCATATATTGTTAATTATTCTGCATATTATTTCGGTGGGCTTGTTGCTCACCCTTGCTTTCTTCTTTCATCACACAACATCAGATGACAAGATGAGCAGGACCAAGCTCCCAATTCGCGAGCGGATAGGAAACGTTCCGCAGTTTCCTATAGGCATTGATGTCGCTGTAGCTGAGGTAGGAACTACCAATAGGCTAGGCTTTCAACTTTTGATGTACCAGACTTTGTATTTTATGAATTGTAATAATGGAAAGAAATGTAAATTTATTCAGAAACCCTTTTAAGGTGTAACGTTTATAATTGTGGAATAAATGACTTGTGTTATTTTTGATATTCATCTCTGAGACTATAGCTTGTGTATGTGTGTGTATATTGTGGGGTCACAGTACTCAGTAGTTGGTTGACTGTTAAGATTAAGTATTGATAAAGGAAATGGAACTCGTGACAACCCGAATCCCCGACCCCGGATTTGGGGGTGTTACAGAAATGGTATCAGAGCTAAGCGTTATAAACCTCAGAGATGATATGACGTTAAAATAATAAGTTCACTAAGATAATAAGAACTCTTGCCAAGTTCATAGTCGGACTACCTAACGTAGTACTGACAGTTAAAACCCTTATGGGAACCCTTATAAATATCGTGATAGAAGCGTAGTTCGTTATCGTATATGGTAGTGGGACTCCAAACCCTGAGGTTGAGGAGCAACAACGCGATGATGTTTTTATTACTTATTGGAGATCATATTATGGAAAAGGAGATTTTGTGATTTGTAGTGACACTTCGTATAAGGAATTAGGGTGCTTCTTATACAACACAACAAGGTAATCGCGTACGCGTCAAGATAATTAAGAGAATATAAAATTCGATATCCCCACCCATTAGCTTGGGCTCGTGGCAATAGTTTTACCCTAAAGATTGGAGGCACTACTTGGATGGAGAGAAGTGCGAGATTTACACAAGCCATAAGTGCTCTAGTACATTTTCACGCAGAAAGAGCTCAACATGCGCCAAAGGAGGTGGTTAGAGCTACTCAAGGATTACGATTATGAGATTCTTTATCATCCAGGGAAAGCCAAAATGGTGGCTAATGCCCTTAGTATAAAGGAGAGACTCAAGATGAAAATGTCTTTGGGAGAGTTGATAAGAGATTTTGAGAAAATGGAAATAGAAGTGAAGGTAACCGGAGCCGGTACCGAAATGCTGTTTGAGATTGCAATACAGCCCGAATTATCGAAAAAGATCATATTGTGCCAAGAAAAAGTGATAAATGAAGGCAGAGAGTCAATGGCTGGAGAAGAGATTAATACCAAGAAAGATGATAAGGGAATAACGAGGTATTCCTACAGAATTTGGGTTCCAAACGTTTAAGAGCTTAAGGACTGGATCTTAGATGAAATTCATAGCTCGAGGAATAAGATTTAGGGCAAACCCCGAATGTGATAGTCAGGGAGGTTGCCATTAAGAAAGAAGGAGCACATAACATAATGAAGTGGAAAACAAGGATTTTAACGTATAAGATAACCCCAAGTATGGTAGAAGGATGAAACATTTCATACTAAGGAAACACAAAGTTGAGTAAAGAAAGGAGACCTGAGACGGTACTCCTATACGTTAATTCATGGACCTGTCTAAAGAGAACTTAGACTATTTATCCCCAACCACCACCCTGAGGAGACAGTGCAGTTGGGAAATTCTTTCATGACCTTTAAGTCGCTAAGCTCTCAGAGTTCCAAGGAACAAGCGAAACCAGTAGAGGCGAGAGCCTGGCTAAAGGAAATATAGGAATCATTTGAGATTCTAAATGATGGACGAATCAAAAAAGACTGTTTTTATCACTTACCCTTCTAAGAGAGAGGCCACCCGCTGGTGACAGACCAAGAAAGGCACGGAGCCAAGGGTTAGAATAAACTGATTAAAGTTCAGTCAATTGTTTCCGGGAAAGTAATTCCCAAGGTTATGGAGATAGTGTAAAAGCTTTAGAGCCAGAACAAAGGCGGACGAGTATGATGAATTATGAATCTAAGTTATAAAGTTGTCAAGATTCATTTTGAGGACACGAATCCAGAATGACGGGATGTTCGAAATCAATGCTTATGTTATGTTGGTTCGTGAAATAATGATAGAGAAAGTGAAAATAAAAAGAAACTGAAAGTGAAAAGGAATATAAAGGCAATACAGTTTGAGGAATGATAAGGGAGTTGGGTATGAGAAAACCTAAAGACTCGTAGCAATAGAAATAGAAAGGTATGTAATTGTCAAGATGAGGTGATTCACCATGAGTTAAAATTGAGGTTGAAGGCATAAGAGATACATATATTTTATCCCCTGTAAGTTGGGAGGATTCGAGGAAACCTTGAGATAGTTCGAAGGATAAATAATGAGACGCAGATAGACTGAGGAGACAAGGAATAAGAAATTAGGATAATTGGATGAAGGAAATGACCTTCAAGAATGTGAAGTGTAAGACGGTGGCTTGATACCCAGAAAGGGAGACGCAGGTATGAAAGATATCCAACATTGAGATGACTGTTGAGATAAACAACAAAAGTAATAAGGATTTATTAAGAAGAAGTTCACGTTGAACACGACCAATATCTCCAGAACATCCCTGTGGTCATGACCAAATTAGGAACGAAAATGGGTAACCATTGTTATCTTTTGAAGGCCATATGGGTTGACCTCAATTTGAATGAGGATACTATTGTGAAATTTGGTATAGACTATCAAGGTGGGAATGATTGAATAAGATAATCTATCAAGGATCTATGGACTTGATTTATCCATGGAAGGATGCAAGTTACCTTTTAAATGTGGAATTAAGGATGGACCTCAATAACTTGAGATGAATCCTAGGGGAATGCATAAAGGTTGGCATTTCGCCCTTAATAGGGACATCATGAGTGTTGGCAGTATAAATTAAAAAGGATTATGGTAACAACAACCTTTAAAGATCAGTAGAGAAAATTTTTAGAAGTACATAGACAATGGTTCTAGTAATAGTAAATGGTATTTTGATATGCCCTGTATCTACGGAATACAGGAGGAGCGATTCAAGGATAACCTTAAGGTTTTACAAGGAAAAAGGTAATATTCAAACTTCTCGCAGAATAGAAATTTTGATAAAGGAAATATGACATAATTATAATAATGCCAGGTGGGGCACGTGTTGAACATGAGAAAGTATAGATTGAACCCAACGAAGGTCAAGAATGGTGAAAACAAGAAGGACCCAAGATAAGAGACGTCCTAAGTATGATCGAGAGTCAGCCGTGATAATGCTCACATCTAAAGACTAAGGCAATGACTTATGGAAAAATGGTGATTTTTTTTCTTTCTCACCAGGACTTAAGAAAAGCATTTTGACATATGCAGTGATTGAAATGAGGTAGAAAATTTAGTTGAAGGTGGTTAAAAAGACATTGATTATAAGGAACTATTACTATCAGGAAAGGCCAATGAGGTGGCCGACACTCTAAGTGCAAGAGAGCAATTATAGGCGCTCGTTCCAGAGGAAAGCAGTGATAATGTTGAAGCCGTGAAGGTTGTATTATGGTTTGGAAGATTGACATTCCTTCTGTTGACTGTGCAATACCCAACCGTAATAGTAGTTTGGTAAAGGTTTAATTCGTGTAATCGCCATGAGCGGACTATCTATCTTAGAAGGAACTATCTATCTTAGAAGGAACTATCTGGAGAATAAGCCAGGACCATGTTTCAAAAAGGACTAAATGAACCTTTGAGCTTCATGTCTCCTAATATAGACATATGATTAAGAATGGTATTAACCTACTATCGTTGCTTTCATTAAAACTCTTCTGCATTTTATCTGCTTCATGTCATGAATGTACGTTAGGATCAGGAGTGTTCTTCATGAATCATGAATGGTGATCATGTTACCTCCTTAGAAGAATTCGATACGATATGTATGGACTCCGTATGGTTAGCTATTAAGACTTCATGGAAAGCGAATGACTACAGTAGGTCAGTGGTAGACCATAGTAATGCTCCAATGAGTCTATGAATAATGAGACAATGACAACTGTGAGAGTTGTATTGTAATGAATGTTGAGATTGAGTACCACTAATCGGGTCGTGGTGATGTATAAGTTATCATTGAATAGACTAAATAAGTAGATTATTTACCTATTGAATATTTATTCTTTCTTATCAATAGAGAGTCGTATTACTATACGAGGAAGGATGCGATGCAAGCATAGAATTCTAGTAACGATGATGTCTAGAATGAGATCCCAGATTCGATTTTCGATATCGAGGGAGTTTCAAAGGTGATTGTGTATAAGCTCGAGGAAGAACATGGGTCCGTAGAATGATGGACGGAATAGCAAAAATATTTAGGCATGTAAAATACGATGCTATAATACTTGATGTTGATATAAATACATATATGTTTTGTTCTCCTATGACAAACCTCTATAGTTCAGAGGTAGATTCCAAGCTAGATATTTTGTGGCAGTATATTTTATATATATACAATTCTCTTCAATTCATTCTTTTCTCTCCTTTTTCATTTCATATAAGCTGAGAAGAACAACCCTTCCAGAAGGGGAGGTATTGCCGAATGACTATCTATCTGTGTGATAGAAGCCTAGTAGGATACCATCTATTGTTTAATTGCTTGTCAAGTACTAAAGGCTGACCACCTTCTGTACTAACTATGCAATAGAACAAGTGTTCATGATCATAGTGATCTCTCAACAAATTCCTTTACTTCTATATGATGGATCAAGCTTTCGAAGATAGAAGCAGCTAGAAAGGAGTAGTATCAATGCGGTGGTATTCTGATTCTAACACGTTCGTGATACTAAGGTTGACGTGGTTATTAAAAGGTTATAGAATGCTAACGAGCAAAAGTGTAACCAGTATAGTATTATGTACGGAAGATAGTAATGACTACGAACTGGAAAAGAATGGGTAGTGAGAAGCAAAAGCTATAATACTAGAAGCTATGATGAGAGCCGGTGCAATAGACTTGAAAGAATTTGGAATGATCACTTAATGTGGATTAAGTTATCTCACGATAATCGATCGTATATCAGTATCGAGGTATCGCCTTATGAGATCCTTGAGGGAAGACAATGTCGATCTCCCTTATGATAGGATGAAGTTGTAGAGCACAAGATGCTCGGACCCGCAGTAGTCCAAAGGTCCAGGGATATAATAGATCTAATTAGAGGACGGCTGGTAGTAGCCCAAGATGGACATAAGAAGTATGTTGATTTGACACAAAAGGACAAAGAATAGGAAGTAGGGGACCTAGTGCTGTTATAGGTATTCCCTTGGAAAGGATGGATGAGGTTCGGAAAGAAAGGAAAGCTAAGCCCACGAATTGTTGGACCCTTGGAGATATTAAGACGTATTGGAAAGTTAGCATATGAGCTAGCCCTACCCCCGAACCTGTAGCAAGTTCATAACGTGTTCCACGTATCAATGTTAAGGAAGTGTAATCCGGATGCCAGACAAATAGGGGCATATGAGCGCATAGACATGCAACCAGACGTAACCTATATGGAGCAACCGAGAAAGGTTATAGATTGAAAATGAACAAGTGCTTAGGAGAAGGGTTATCAAACTAGTCAGAGTTTGATGATAGAACCACAATATGGGAAAATTGACTTGAGAGTTAGAAAGTGCAATGCTAAGAAAGTATCCCTATTTATTTTCTATCTAATTCCGGGACAGAATCCTTTTAAGGAGGGGAGACTGTAATAACCCCAATTTTTGAAATTTTTAAAACACGGATAAATAGTAACTTTTGCTGATGATGCTGATTAAGGAAATTATCAGACCACGCTATATAGGATTACTTTTATGGAAATTCTAAGATCGTATTAGTATTTCATAAAGTAAATGAGTGTATGTAAAGGTCGTTAGAATTCGAATCCGGACACTTTGATTTTTCCCAAAAATCCACCAGATACCGAAATAAATGAGTATAAGGTAACATGATTAAAAGGACTTAAATTCAAGGATTATAAGAGAGGATCATAAAAGGAATATAAAATATTGAGAAAGGTTTAGGGGAACCCAAGTAATAAGATCCCAGATATGATCCCTCAAACGACGAACGAGAACCAAAGTTAAGCGAACCGTAAAACAAATAAGCGACCAAGAGACAAGCTTGTACAAGAAGCCAAGGATTGTGATATCATCAAACCACAAGGAAAGGACATGTGTTAAAAAGTTGACACAAGCATGGTGACATAAGCATGACAAAAAGAAGTGTGTTGTTGGTTGATTCTTGGCCATGCAAAAGTTACCATGGTAAAAGATCAAAATTTTCCAAGCCAAAAAGGAAATCAACCAAGCAAAATATCATAACACAAAAATTAAAAATTTGACTTTGCTCCCATGAAGAGAAGCTCTCGGCCAAAATAAACCCAGCAACTTGAAATTGTCATATCTCCTTCAATACTCACTCAAATGTTGTGTTCTATAGATCGTTCGAAAGGTATTGAGATGGCCTACAACTCTTGTTCACAAGTATCATCCAAATAATCATGGTAAGACCCTCAGTTTTACAGTTCTTTCAATCGTACTTTTAGAAATTTCAAAGCCTAACTTTGTGTTCTTGATTTCTTTGGAAAGATCAAGCTTGTAGGAGGATCCCTAAGACTTCCTAGCAACTTAACACCTACCAAGGAAGGTATAAACTTCAAACTATAGCTTTTACTTTTACTATTAGTGAGTTTAATGGTTGGTTTTCAAAATGAGAAGCATGATCTTTGATTATTAGTAGTTTGATTTGAAATTGGAGTGATTTGGTGAATGAATCTTGTTATAGTTAATAGAACTTGATTGTGGTTGGTTGAGATGAAGAATCTGGAGAATAAGGACTGGTATAGTATTATGTAGTTGAGGTTTTGATGTGTTAATAATTGTGGGTTGTTTGTTGTGGTTTTGGTGTAGTGAGAAATTTGGAAAACTCGAAAATATAGCCGTCGTAATGCCCGTTTTCCTTAGACTGTTGTACATGAATCTCGGACCAGATAACTCACTGACCAATCTTTAAATTTTTGATGTTTAGCTAGATCATGTCATAAGCTTCGTTTTGGTATGTGGTTCGCTTAGATCCGATTTACGGTTTAGGAGAAACGACCGTTTTAATTAACGGCGTTTCACGAATGAACCTTTACCCCTCACTTTACTTTGAGACCTTGGTTAAGGACCTTAAATGACTAATTGGAGTATGAAACAATTATTTAAATTGGATTAGGCAGTTGGTAGAGTACTCGCGAAAGAATCGCCTTAAAATTCTTAATGGTTATTTTATTAAAAATGGTGGAGCTGAGGGTACTCGAGCGACTTAAGTGAATCGTTAAGCGCGAAAGCGAACGTTAGGGCTCTAAATGGTTAAAGTCTAGTTTCTTAAGAGACCGTGGTTTAATTCCGGCTTATGTTGTTGTTCATAGGTTATCGGACCCACTCTAAGCTTAAGTCTACCCCGGAACACTCAGGCAAGTTTTCTACCCGTTATACTGTTGTTGTGATGTATACATATGTATATGCATTATCTTGTGATAGATGCATGGTGGTTAATTAGCAAATCTTGCGATATATTGGAGAATGTGATATGGTATATATGCATGTATGTTTCGTAATCTTGATATATATTGTTGATACAATTGCTTATAAGTTGCATAATACCTATGCTAGAGATAAGCAGTAGTTGCGTATACCTTTAGTATAGGGGACCCAAAGGTGAACATTTTCTAAAATCGGGAGTCGATGTTCCCGAGTATATTGTATATATTTATATATATAGATATAGTTTTCAAAACTATGAATCGAATAAGGTTTATTCGATAACTTTATTTTTATTAATGAATATTATTTTGAATATTCATTCGAGGGCTTATGACTCCGTTAATTTTATTAATGAATATTATTTTGAATATTCATTCGAGGACATATGACTCCGTTTATTTTATTTAATGAATATTATTATTTGAATATTCATTCCAGGACTTATGACTCCGATTATTTACTAATTATTATTCTTTATTTTATTAAAGAATAATGTGTCGATAATCAAACTCACTTTTGAATATTCAAATAAAGATAGTACTTTCGTATAAGTATATCTTTGCTTATTTAATATTCATTTCAAGTATAAGTTTTAAAACTTCTACTTCAATTATTTTTATAAAGATTATTCTTTATGGGAATATTATTTAAATAATAATATTCAGATATTTTCTAATATATTAGGACTGATTTATTTTATTAAATCAACATCAATCCAAACATTCTTAAAAATGTTTTCGAGTCTTCAAAATGATTTTAAAAGTTAGGGCGGATTCTAAAACTCATTTTTATATTTAAAATCCTCCTTTCGAAGGGGATTTAAATACTCGCTCAAAACCTGAGGGATCCGGCTCTGTGGTGTGTTTTATATTCGCAACAAGGTTGCTATTTTGATAAAAGAGTTTTTGATTACTTACCCAACACTCGGGAAGTAAAATTCTTGGAACAAGTTAATCCATTAACAGACATCTCCTGGGAAATATCGGTGAGTTTTCCTTTCCAACTAGATACGACTTCTTGGTGGAGCCGTATCAACAAGTTTCTACTTGGGGAAAGGGGGGACGAGCTTTACGTTTCAGAGTCATGGATTTCATCCGAACTAGGAGTGGCGTAAGTGGTCGAGTGGCGCCGGCCCATCCTTATTAGATTGGCCCAAATGGCCTGGAAGTTCCGCTAAGACGGTCCATTCCTTAGGAGTCCAGTGTTCGGTTGACAAGTAAATCCGACAGGTTCTCCTCTACATGTAGAAAATGGTGGGGTTGCACTACTACGACTGATCATCGTAAGCGGTCTTCCTGGCGCGGAAAATTCCCATAATGAGTTCATCATCCAATTGGATATTTCTGAAACACTACCCAGAGCACTTGGATAGAAAGGCTACGGTTGGGCGATTGTTGAGTGTTGGTAGGGTCAAGTTTTCAAAATGATGTTTGCATCAAATGAAGTATCTCGTAACTTCATTTTATTTTGATAATATTTTAAAGATTGATTATATACAAGTTTTGTCTTGTAGCTTAATCTGTGGGATGAACTATTTATACATTGAACGGTGGTAGTTCAAGTAGTATTCGGAAAAGATATAAGTATATTGGAGTATCTTGTAACTTCATCTTTTAAACTTATATCTAGTTAATGATTGTCTTATGAATGACAAAGGTTTCAGAAAAACGTTGAGACAAGGTTAGATATATGAGATCACCTTGCAACGGTATTTTTATACAGTTATAGATTAGAACTCTGTGTATATTATACATGTCAGAGGATTTCAAAGATTGTGAAAAGTATATATGTATATATATACTGATTATTTTGTGATATGGTCGCGTTAAGATATCAGCTTGGTTCATTTCTTCTTGACCAAGACTTTCATGAGTACTATGAGAATGCTCATATATTGTTAATTATTCTGCATATTATTTTGGTGGGCTTGTTGCTCACCCTTGCTTTCTTCTTTCATCACACAACATCAGATTGACAAGATGAGCAGGACCAAGCTCCCAATTCGCGAGCGGATAGGAAACGTTCTGCAGTTTCCTATAGGCATTGATGTCGCTGTAGCTGAGGTAGGAACTACCAATAGGCTAGGCTTTCAACTTTTGATGTACCAGACTTTTGTATTTTTATGAATTGTAATAATGGCAAAGAAATGTAAATTTATTCAGAAACCCTTTTAAGGTGTAACAGTTTATAATTGTGGAATAAAATGACTTGTGTTATTTTTGATATTCATATCTGAGACTATAGCTTGTGGTGTGTGTGTGTGTATATTGTGGGGTCACAGTACTCAGTAGTTGGTTGACTGTTAAGATTAAGTATTGATAAGGGAAATGGAACTCGTGACAACCCGAATCCCCGACCCCGGATTTGGGGGTGTTACAGGGGGAGCATTAGAAAATGCTGATGGAGATAGCATGGATCATGGGGGAGGATCCAGTTCTAGAAATCAACTTCCATCTGCAAGTGGACCAAATCACATACACCTGACTTGATAATTGGAGATCCTGAAGCAGGTGTCAAAACTAGAAGTACAACATTAAATGAATGTCTCTATCATTCATTTCTATCTCAGACTGAACCAAAGAAAGTGGAAGAAGCTCTTCAAGATGCTGATTGGGTGAAAGCAATGCAGGAAGAGTTAAATGAATTTAAAAGAAATAAAGTCTGGACCCTAGTGCCAATACCAAACAACAGATCAGTTGTTGGCACAAAATGGGTGTTCAGGAACAAAACTGACAGTGATGGCATAATTACAAGGAACAAAGTAAGGCTGGTTGCTAAAGGCTACTCTCAATAGGAGGGTATTGATTATGATGAAATATTTGCACCAGTTGCTAGATTGGAAGCCATAAGAATCTTTTTGGCTTATGCTGCTCACAAAAAGTTTAAAGTCTTTCAAATGGATGTGAAAAGTGTTTTTCTAAATGGAGAATTGGAAGAAGAGGTATATGTTGAACAACCTCCAGGATTTGAAGACCCAAAATTTCCAAATCATGTCTACAAATTAGACAAAGCGCTTTATGATCTTAAGCAAGCTCCAAGAGCATGGTATGAGACTTTAGCTCAATTTCTTCTGGAAAGTGGATTTCACAGAGGTACAATTGATAAAACTTTGTTCTACCTCAACCATGGAAATGACTTACTTTTGGTACAGATATATGTTGATGATATCATATTTGGTTCTACAAAGGCCAAGCTCTGTGAAAGATTTGCAAAGCAAATGCAGTCAAGATATCAAATGAGTATGGTGGGAGAACTTAACTATTTTTTAGGACTTCAAATCAAGAAAAATGAAGAAGGTACTTTTATCTGTCAATCCAAGTACACCAGATATTTACTGAAGAAATTTGGAATGCAAGACTGTTCAACTACATCCACTCCCATGGCCACTGCAACCAAGTTAGATAAAGATACTGGTTCATCAGTAGATATTACTAACTATAGAGGTATGATTGGCTCTTTACTCTATTTAACTGCAAGTAGACCTGATATCATGTATGCTACCTGTCTTTATGTAAGATTTCAGGCTGATCCAAGAGAACCTCATCTAATAGCTATGAAAAGAATTTTTAATACCTCAAGGATACAGCTGATCTAGGATTGTGGTATCCTAGAGAATCAGATTTTAAGCTAATAGGTTACTCAGATGCAGATTTTGCAGGATACAAAATAGACAGGAAAAGCACAAGTGGAAGCTGCCAATTTCTTGGAGGTAGATTGGTTTCTTAGTTTAGCAAAAAATAGAAATCAATTTCCACATCAACTACAGAAGCAGAATATATTGCTGCAGGAAGCTGTTGTGCATAGATTCTTTGGATGAAAAATCAGTTACAGGTTTATGGGTTAGAATTTTCTAAAATACCTATTTACTGTGATAATCAAAGTGTTATTGCTATGACAGGTAATCCAGTTCAGCACTCAATGACAAAGCACATCAGCATTAGGTACCATTTCATAAGGGAACATGTGATGGAAGGTACAGTGGAATTGCATTTTATTCCAACAGATCAACAACTAGCAGATATCTTCACAAAACCATTATGTGAAGCTACTTTTACAAGACTGGTAAATGAACTTGGAATGGTTTCAGGTTCTTTCTCTAAATCTGCTTAATTTTTGTTCTCATGCATCAGACTTTATGATCAGTGTTTACAGATTGTCTTATCTTCATGTAATCTGTGCTTAAATTGAAATACATTAAATGCTGATTGTTATCTGATGTGGATCTATATACTCTGATAGTGATTTGATTGTTCTGTGACTATTCAATCCAATGAGGATTACTGTGCTAGATGTTGATCTAGTAGTCTTTAACATACTAGAAATCCCATGTTTGAATTAGTTGTTTATGTGGAAATTCATTAACACAAGCAAATTCTGATTTTGAGCTTAGTCAAATTTACTTTGTGTATCTTATTACTAAGTCACAAACTAGATTCTTTCTTCTTATTTGTCAAATTCTGATGTCAGTAAATCTTAAGGATGAACTAAATGCTGATAAGCCTCACTTATCAAAAGAAAAGAAAAGAAAAGAAAATTAACGTCAGGTACTCCTTTGAGATCTAGAGTAAATATGTGGAAGGGAAGACCCAAGTGCATTGCTGGTATTAAGTAATATGCATTAGAAAATCAAATAAATTTTTCTTGGTGACTTTTCACATTCTCTGATTACTGGAGAAATACTCTGATAAAAGCATAAATTCTGATAGCAGTTGTGACTCATTTACACTGAGAAACCACTGTGAAAAACGAATTCTAAAAGATACATAAAATGAGCACAAACAGTTGAGGTGGACTCATGCACAAATTTATCCTATAGTAGACTTCATTATTAATGACAGATTTTAAGCACTTTTCTTAGTTATGCCTTATTTCTAGGATGTACTGAAGTATCTCAGACTTTAATCTTTATCTGATATTTTGCTAATGCACACACTCTCACTCCATATGAATAATGAAAATTACTCTGGTAATCAAGTTGTTTCAGATAAACAGTTAAGTGTCATTTGCATAAATTCTGAGGACAAGTTCTGATGATTAAACTCTGACAAAATAAGTCAGTATTTGTATGAAGAATCACAGATACTAACATTCACTTTTTGAGTTGATAAGCCATATTATGATGACTGTTAAAATCTGATAATAGCCAAGTTCTGATATTAAATTCTGATGGAAACTCTGATGCTTTTGTGGCATTATTCTTTACTTTACTTATTTGTGGTAAATACTGTAACGGTCATAATTAATCAGAATATAATTAGGTGAGATAAAACAGTCATAATCATTTGGGTTAGTGATAAACGTGTTTGTCTTGAAAACCTGCATGTGCACATTAATTATTGCTTATTTCTCGTTCCCACTAACTCTACTTTAACTATTAACTGGCTGACAGGTGTACAAGTGTCAATTTTACTTCTAAAAAGGACTGTTGAGTGGAGAGAGTATATATATGGGAGTTGAAAGATTTTCTAATCTTTTACCTACTTTTCTATTCTTAATCTCTTTTATTCTCTCTCTCTCTAATATTCTTTGAAGCCTGTTAATCTTTACTTTGTCTACTTGAACTGTATTTCTTGATGAATGTTTTGATTACAATTGTGGTTACTAATAATTTGTGATGATTTGACAAACAAATGTTGAATTTGAATCGACATATTCTGACATATATTTGAAAAGGTAGAAGCAAGTGAGAAAGCTCAAGAGAAGCAACAGGCCCAAATCTCTGAGATTCTAGCAAATCAAACTTCTCAACAGGCTCAATTGAATGATATTCAATCTTCAGTTGAACTTCTTCTCTCACTCCTACTATCAAATGATGCCAAAAAGGGGGAGAAGATAGTTAAGTTCAAATGCTCTAATGATCAAATACTGAAGAAGAAAGATGATGAAGCTGATGACCAGGGAAACCCTAGCAAGGTAGAGGTCAAGTTTAAAGTAAAGGGAAGAGCAACAAGGTTTCTTCAAGGAAACTAATTACTTATGCAAGCAAATCTTCTACTTAAAAGAAGACAAGTTCTGAAGCTGCTCAAAATCTGATAGCAAGTACTAAAACTCAAAATATGATATCAAGTTCTGATGAGCAAAGTCTGATGACAAAGCCTGATGTTCTGATACAAGGTGAAAGTCAAGATTCTCAAAAGTCCATGCAAACTCTGAAGCTCAAGGGAAAGCAGACTACTGTATACTACAAGGATCCCAAGATTCAGACACTTGATGTGGAAATTGCTAGAAGATTATTTCTGAAGCATAATCCAGGAATGAATTTGGAAAATCTCAAGGAGGAAGAAGCTAGATTTAAAGCTAAAAAGAAAAATCTAAAGCCAAAAGCTTCTGTTACAAAGAAACCTCCAAGGCCTAAGGTAAAAGACATTGTGATCAAGGAGAAGTCAAATACTGAGGCATCAAAGCCCAAAACAAGATCACAATCTGAGATTGATCCCAAAGACAAAGGGAAAGGAAAATTTGATGAACCAACCAAGCCACTGGAGATGAAAATTCCTCAAATTCTGATAAAGCCAGTGTGTAAAATGGTTCAAGTTACTGATGACACACTTGCTGAAGATGAAGATGTTCAAACTCTGAAGAAAAGGAAGATTTCTGAAGAATCAAAGACAAACTCTGACAAGGCTCAGGTTGTTCAGAGAGAAGAAGTGCAATCTATAACAGAAACAGCAAGTTCTGATAAAATCATCAAGACATCAACCTCTAACAGTGCTCAAGTTGATTTAGACAAAATGGAAGTAGCCGATAAAAAGAAACTTCTGTGGAAAAATGTCAAACCATCAGATCCAAAGAAAAGCCAATTGTTGTCTAATTTCATGACTATTAGGTTAAATGCTAGAGAACCAAGAGACAAGTCTGGACTAGGTTCTGATGAAGCTAAGATTAAAACAGGAGTTGAAGTTTCTACCAGAGATCCATTTCTATTGATTGACAGACCGCGTGAAGATGTTACACAGAAACATCTTGATAAGGTTATCTTTATTCAAGTGGTACTGGATGCTCATGACAAGCACAATGTCAAGGAAAATCTGATTCTATTTCTTGAAGATGGAAGGACATATCAGATGTCAGAATCAGATGTGCTAAATAAATGATTGAAAGAACTTCAATTCTTTCATTACCTTTTAGAGGTAAAGTATGATATTACCAGGAGATGGTTAAACTTCATATTGAAGACCATCAGAGATAAAGCAAGAATTTCTGGTTCAAGAGTTACAGAATTCATTCCTAATATTGTTGAAAATGATGGAAGTGAAGAAGGATTCTGCTAAGCTTGAAGTGTTACTGAATGAGAAATGTATGTGCTATAATGAAGATTCTTCTCATCCTAGGGTCATAAAACTGAATGATGGTTTAGAAAAAAACCATATCTCTGCTTTAAGGACTGCAATCTACCAGATTGGAAGTCAGAATGAAGAGATGAAGCAAGTCAAGACTACAATGTCTCAAGTCCTGAGGATTAAAGAAGAAAAGCCGATATCAAGCTTTGTTAAGAATTATTATGGATTCAGATTGACTCAGTGAGATTGGTAAAAGCTACAAGGACTGTAAGTTGTAGTTAGTTATCTAGTTAAACTCTTATTGCATTTGTACTTAAATGTTTTTGACATCATCAAATCTATTAACTTGTATATTTTGCTTAATTTACAAGTTAGGGGAGATTTTTTAGATAAATTAGAGATGTCATGTCTAATATGATTTATGCTTAGTTTTCAGATCTTAACAAACAGGACATATCAGGACTTACTGAAATCAGGACTTACTGGAAGTCAGAACTTAATATCAGAACTTAAGGTCATATCAGAACTTAAGTGCGGGAAGACTTTCATATAAGGAAGGAAGTTGATTTAAAGTAGAAGATCGAGACTAAAACAAAAGAAGATATGCATGGAAAGAGTTAGAAGACTGGAATACTTGTAGAAGATATCTGATTGATATATTTTAGGAGACAGAATTATATTCCATATCAATTATAAGTTATCTTGTAACTGTTTACTATATAAACACAGACTTAGGGTTTACACTATATGTGTTATCATTATCGAGAATATTATACATTGTAACCTAGCAGCTCTTAGTGATATTTGTTCATCACTGAGAGAGAACAACAGTTCTTATTGTAACAGAGTTTATTCAATATACTTGATCTTTGTTACATACTTGTGTTAAATCGATTTGATTGTGAAAATACTGTATTCAACGCCCTTCTATAGTGTTGTGTGACCTACCAAGTACATTGATTAAAATTAACCTAAACCAGTCTTTGTGGGAACGAACTAGAAATATTTCTATATTACTTGCGATCACGTATACTTGCATGAACATTAGCGCGTGTTTTTGTCCTAACAAGTTTTTGGCGCCGCTGCCGGGGACTCGTGGTTATTTTTAGTTTATGTGCTTGACATCAGTGGTCGTTGAAGTTCATTGACTCGGATATTTTACCTACTTGTTTGTTTGTTGCTTTTTCAGGAACTCTAGAGAGCGTGTATGCTAACACGTTCTCAACTTCGAAAGAGAACACTGGAAAAAGTAGAGGAGGAAGTAGTAGAAGAAGTTCTTTTAAAGGAAAAAGTTGAAGAAGATATCTTAGTTATGAAAGAAAGCACAATTCAGATGGTGCAGAACTCGGTTCAGTTTGGGGGTTCTCCGACTGAAGACCCCAATATGCATATTAGAGATTTCATCAAGATTTGCGACACTTTCAAATTCAACAATGTCTCTGAAGATGCTATTAAGTTGAGGATTTTCCAATTCTCTCTTTGGGACAAAGCTAAGTGTTGGTTGCATTCTCTACCACCAGGCTCTATCACTAAGTGGGAAGATCTTGCTCAAAAGTTCCTTACTAAGTTCTTTCCTATGGCAAAGACTGCTGCAATCAAGAATGCTCTTACTCAATTTGCACAGCAGTCTAGAGAATCTTTGTGTGAGGCTTGGGAGTGATATAAGGAGATGCTTTAAAAGTGTCCTCACCATGAGATGCCTGACTGGATGATCATTAACTACTTTTACAATGGGTTAGGTGCTACTTCTAGACCCATGCTTGATACAGCATCAGGAGGAGCCTTATGGGCCAAAAGCTACGATGAAGCTTATGAATTGATTGAACTGATGGCTGCTAATGAATACCAGAACCCAACTCAGAGGCTACCTCAGGGCAAGGTAGCAGGAATTCTAGAGGTAGATGCGGCTATAGCTATAGCTGCTCAGCTTAAGGTTTTGATGATGAAGGTGGATTCTTTGGCTAATTATGGAGTTAATCAGATTACTAGTGTATGTGAGCTTTGTGCTGGTGCGCATGAGACAGAGCAGTGTGCAATTTCTAGTGAATCAGCTCAATTTGTGAGCAACTTTCAGAGGTTGCAGCAACCAGTTCCAGCCACCTATCATCCCAGCAACCGAAATCATCCTAACTTCAGCTGGAGCAACACTCAGATTGCGGTACAACAGCCTTATCAGCCATATGCAGTAAAGCAATACAACCCTCCTGGTTTTCAACAGCCCCAATATGCACCACGACAAAAACTCCAGCTGCAACAATATTATGAAAAATATGAATTGGAGGAGTTGAGGCTCATGTGCAAGAGCCAAGTGGTTTCGATCAAGACCTTGGAGAATCAAATTGGTCAGATTGCCAATGCCTTACAGAATCGTCAACCTGGTACACTACCTAGTGACACGGAAGTTCCAGGTAAGAAGAAAGCAAAAGAGCAGGTTAAGGCAATTACATTAAGGTCTGGGAAGGTTGTAAATCCCGAAAAATCTCAAGTTTTGGAAGATGAAGTTTCGGAAGGTTGCAGTTACTCCAAGCTAATGAAAAATTTGAATTGGAGGAGTTGAGGCTCATTTGCAAAAGCCAAGCTGTTTCTATCAAGACCTTGGAGAATTAAATTGGGCAAATTGCTAATGCATTACTGAATCGTCAACCTGGCATGCTTCCAAGCGATACTGAAGTGCCAGGAAAGAAGGAAGCTAAGGAGCCTGTAAAGGCAATTACATTGAGGTCTGGTAAGGTTGCGAATCCTGAAAAAGCTAAGACTCTAGAATCTGAAGTTGAGACTGAAGAAGAAGAAGTGTAGAAAGAAGCAAAAGTGGAACCAAGGAAGACTACTGTTGAGCACACTCCTCCTAAGGGTAATACAGTGGAGAAACAAATCTATCATCCACCTCCTTTTCCTAAGAGGATGCAGAAGAAAAAGCTGGATAAGCAGTTTGAGAAGTTTCTGGAGGTGTTCAAGAAACTTCATATCAACATACCTTTTGCTGAAGCTCTTGAACAGATGCCTAGTTACGCGAAGTTTATGAAAGGTATTCTCTCTCAGAAAGTAAAGCTTGATGACTTAGAGATCGTTGCTCTTACGGAGGAATGCAATGATGTGCTGCAACATAAGTCGCCTTCGAAGTTTAAAGATCCTGGAAGCTTCACTATTCCTTGCACTATTGGACATTTGTCGTTCAACAAGTGTTTGTGTGATTTGGGAGCTAGCATCAATCTGATGCCTTTGTCTGTTTTCAAGAAGTTGGATTTACCTGATCCAAAGCCTACTTTTATGTTCTTGCAGTTGGTCGATCGCTCTATAACATATCCACGAGGCATTGTGGAGGATGTATTGGTCAAAGTGGACAAACTCATATTTCCTGCTGATTTTATAATTCTTGATTTTGAGGAGGATAAGAAGATTCCCATAATCTTGGGAAGGCCATTCTTCGCTATCGGCCGAACATTGATAGATGTGTAGAAGTGTGAGCTTACCATATGAGTACTGGATCAGGATGTGACTTTCAATGTGTTCAAAGCAATGAAATTCCCTATTGATAACGAGGAGTGCTTAAAAGTGGAGTTGGTCAATTTTGTGGTTATTTCGGAACTTGATCAAATGCTAAGGTCTGACGCCTTTGAGAAGGCCTTGTTGGGGAATTCAGACAGCGAAGATGACAAAGGTGATGAGCAGTTGTAATATCTAAATGCTTCTCCTTGGAAGAGAAGGTTGGATATGCCTTTTGAATCTCTTAGAATGTCAGAATTGAAAAATTTCGAGGGGTGACTCAATCCTTTCTATTGAGGAAGCTTCTACACTCGAGCTTAAACCATTTCCGGAATACCTAAGGTATGCTTTTTTAGGTGATGCATCTACTTTACCTGTTATTATTGCATCTGACCTTTCAGGTAGTGATGAGGAAAAGCTTTTGAGAATTCTGAGAGAGTTCGAATCGACAATTGGATGGACTATAGCAGATATCAGGGGAATCAGCCCTTCTTATTGCATGCACAAAATTCTGCTAGAGGAAGGAAGTAAGCCGACTGTGGAGTAGTAGAGAAGGCTAAATCCAATAATGAAAGAGGTTGTGAAGAAGGAAATTCTCAAGTGGCTAGATGCAGGGATCATCTATCCCATTTCTGATAGTTCTTGGGTGAGTCCAGTTCAGTGTGTGCTGAAGAAAGGAGGCATCACATTTGTTGCTAATGAGAAGAATGAGCTCATTCCTACTCGAACAGTCATGGGGTGGAGAGTTTGCATGGATTACAGGAAGCTAAATAAAGCCACAAGGAAGGATCACTTCCCTCTTCCTTTTATTGATCAAATGCTTGACAGGTTGGGTGGGCATGAGTACTACTATCTTCTGGATGGCTATTCGGGTTACAATCAGATTTGTATCGCTCCGGAAGATCAGGAAAAGACTACCTTTACTTGTCCATTTGGTACTTTCGCCTTCAGAAGGGTTTTTTTTGGTTTGTATGGAGCACCTGCTACATTTTAGAGATGCATGATGGCTATCTTCTCTGACATGATTGGTCAGAATGTGGAGGTGTTTATGGATGCTTTCTCTGTGTTCGGTGATTCTTTTGATGAGTGCTTGCAGAATCTTGGCGTAGTTCTTAAAAGGTGTGTTGAGACCAATCTGGTTCATAACTAGGAAAAATGTCACTTTATGGTGTGACAGGGCATTATTCTGGGGCACAAGGTCTCTAGTAAGGGTCTTGAAGTGGACAAAGCCAAGGTGGGGATCATTAAAAACCTTTCTCCACCAATTTCTGTTAAGGGAGTCCGCAGCTTTCTTGGTCATACGAGTTTCCATAGGCGGTTCATCAAGGACTTCTCAAAAATCTCTAAACCCTTGTGCAATCTTCTAGAGAAAGATGTCCCTTTCAAGTTTGATGATGAGTGCCTTGTTTATTTTTGAGATCCCAAAGAAGAATTTAATCACGGCACATGTCATAACTGCACCTGATTGGAATGAGCCTTTTGAGATGATGTATGATGCAAGTGACTATGTAGTTGGAGCAGTTCTTGGGCAGAGAAAGAACAACATATTTCATGTGGTCTACTATGCTAGTCTACGGTTTTGAGATGTCCCTCAATGGTGCTCAACTGAACTATACTACTATTGAGAAAGAACTCTTAGCCATTGTCTACGGTTTTGAGAAGTTTTTATCTTATTTGCTTGGGACAAAGGTGATAGTTTTCACTGATCACGCTGTTATTCGCTATCTCGTCTCGAAGAAGGACTCGAAGCCTAGATTGATTTGATGGGTTCTTTTACTTCAGGAATTTGAGTTACAGATCAAGGACATGAAAGGTACTGAGAATCAAGTTGTTGATCATCTCTCTCATTTGGAAGATCCAAGTGCAACTTCACAGGATAAGACATTCATAAATGAGTCTTTTCCCGATGAGCAGTTGTTTGGGGTGTAAGAGGAAGAACTGTGGTTCGCAGATATTGTGAACTACCTTGTGAGCAATATTATACCTTCAGACTTGTCTTCTGCTCAAAGGAAGAAGTTTTTTCATGAGATAAAGTGGTAATGTGGGACGAGCCATTTCTGTTTAGGCAAGGAGCTGACCAAATCATCAGGAGATGTATTCCATACAGTAAAACGGGGGGGATCTTATGAGACTATCATTCGACTGTTTATGGAGGCCACTATGGTGGAGAGGAGACAACAACTCGTATCCTTCAAGCAGGATTCTTCTGGCCAGCATTATTTAAGGATGCACATCAGTTTGTTTTGAGGTGTGATCGCTTCCAGTGTGTTGGTAATATGTCCAAGAGGGATGAGATGCCCCTTAATGTGCTTCTCGAGGTTGAAGTCTTCGATGTTTGGGAAATTAACTTTATGGGGCCATTTGTCTCATCTTGCAATAATCAGTATATCTTGTTGGCGGTTGATTATTTCTCAAAATAGGTGAAAGTCAAGGCTTTGCCGATAAATGATGTGAAGGTAGTGCTTCATTTTCTTCATAAACAGATATTCACAAGATTTGGGACTCAAAGAGTTATAATCAGTGACGAGGGATCGCATTTCTGCAATCACAAGTTCACTGCTATAATGCAGTGATATAATGTGAATCATCGCATTGCTACAACCTACCATCCTCAGAAAAATGGTCAAGTTGAGGTATCTAACAGAGAGATCAAGCGTATACTAGAGAAAGTTGTATGTCCATCGAGGAAGGATTGGTCTTTGAAGCTAGATGAAGCTATTTGGGCGTATCAAACAGCGTACAAGACTCCACTTGGCATGTCGCCGTTTCATTTGGTTTATGGAAAAGGATGTCATTTGCCTGTGGAGCTAGAGCATAAAGCATATTGGGCTTTGAAGAAATTGAATCTTGATATGGATGCAGCTGGAAAGAAGAGGATGCTTCAATTGAATGAACTCGATGAGTTTCGGCTTCAAGCGCATGAGAATAATAAAATGTATAAGGAGAAAGTCAAGAGGTGGCACGATAGGGGTCTAGTGCTCAAATCATTTTTTCCGGGGCAACAAGTTCTTTTGTTCAACCCTCATCTCCGTCTTTTTCCTGGAAATTTGAAGTCGAGGTGGTCAGGGCCGTTTATTATCAAATTGTGTTTACATATGGAGCGGTGGAGATTTTTGAGAATGATCCAGGCCAAGCATTCAAGGTGAATGAATAGAGTTTGAAGCATTACTATGGGGATACGGCAAACTGTGAGGTGGTTAGTGCCATTCTATTGTCTACTTGATCTCGAGTTTCTATGTCAAGCTAACAACGTAAAGCAAGCGCTTCTTGGGAGGCAACCCAAGTTTGTTGTACATTAGTAGATATAGGAAGAAGAAAACAAGGAGAAAAACATAAAAAAAGAAAAAAAAACAATTCAGTGCCAACTACAGAAGCACGGCGTGCCCACTCTAAGAAGCGGGGCAGCCAAGCTGAAAGTCCAGTAGCTGCGCGCGCCCGCGCTGTCTGGCGGGACGGCCGCTCTGGATGGAAAAAGCATGGCGCGCCCGCACTGTCTGGCGGGACGACCGCTCTGGATGGACAAAAGCATGGCGCGCCCGTGCTAGGGGGCGCGGGGCCTCGCTGGCTCCCTGATGCTGATTTTTTTTTAGAAAAAGCAAAAATCAAAAACAAAAATAGCTTGCAACCGAATTTTACTCTCCCACCTCCCATATTTCCCTCTCCAAATCAATTTCAATCAACCCCATTACTCCCATTATTCCCATAATCAATTCCCACTTCTTTTCCATAACTAATTCTATTCTAAAAATCCTATATACACACACACTTATACACAAATTTCTCCATCACTTCTCAAATTCTCAAACATAAATCTTTCTTATACACACATCTCTTATTCTCTCTTATTCACTTCCAATGGCACCCAAAAGACAACGAACCCAAGTTAGCAGCAGCACTATCGATTCTTCTAGTGTTGGTGGTGTGAGGCCTAGGTTTTCAACTCCGGAGGCTGAGACAGAGTATACGAGGCTGCTTTCGAAGCCCATAGCCAAGGAGCGAGGTTTTCTGCCATCGGGGAAGGATGGTAAGTTACTGGAGATGATTGTGGAGATGGGTTGGATTTCTTTTCGTGAGGCACCAGCTGCGGTGCCTATGAGTGTGGTTCGCGAGTTTTACATGAATACAAAGGAGAACAAGAATAGTTTTACTTTGGTGAGGGGGTTGACTGTGGATTACAGTGTAGAGGCCATTCGTCGGGTGATAAATCAGCCCAAGAGACAGCCTGAGCAGGAGGATTGGAATGCAAAGATCAGTGACGATTTTGGCTTGGATTTGATAGTTGCTACGTTGTGTGCGCTAGAGACTGATTGGAAGTTTAAGAAGGACATGAACAAGTATGCCACTTTCCCTGCCTCGTGCATGAACAGGTTTGCACGTGCATGGAATTCTTTTATTTGTGCCAACATCATCCCATCTTCTCACGTGCATGATGTTACTGTGGAGCGTGCACGGTTATTGTGGGGGATTCTTCAGGGAGATTATGTGAATCTCGGGATAGTGATTTATCAGGGTATATTGAGGTTTCTGCGAGGCAGTACTACGGCTTCTATTCCCTATGCGTCCATTATGACGAAGTTGTGTGTGGCGGTTGGAGCTCATTGGCCCGTGCACGAGCTGCTGCAACTTCCTAGTGCCCCGATTGATAGTTTGACATTGTTGAGTATGCATGAGTGGTACAGTGATAAGCCTGATCCAAAGGGGCTTGGCTAGTCTTATGACCATTTTCCAGGTGGACGTCCAACACCTCAGGGATATGCTGGTGGCATGACTCAGGCGAGCAGAGCAGCTTGGAGAGCTGAGTTGGGTGAGGCTGGTCCTTCACGGTCGCAACAGTAGGAGGAAGCACAGGGCAGTGCTGGTTTGAGTTCAGCACATTATAGGTGCTTGATGAGGAGGATGGATGCGATGGATGACATCCATAGTCGGTTTGCACAGGACCTTACCCAGGCGTTGGGGACTGCATTCAGAGCTACAGGAGTTGATATCCAGTGTACAGTATTCGGTGAGGACTCTGTGTACTCGCCTCCAAACACTCCTAACACACCACCCCATGAGGGTGATGACCCTGATTCTGAGTAGGTATTCCTGATTTCTTACTATTACCTTCACCGAGGACAATGAATATTTTATGTTTGGGGGTAGTAGTTAAGGAATATAAGTTATATATGAGTCTCATACAGTTTGTATATTCATGTTAGTTTAGTTCATATAGTTGCATATTTTCCATGTAGTAGTTTTTTATTTTGCATGATAGTTTGTTGCATATAGTTCATTCATTTGCATTATAACATGATCCCTTAAGTTTACTTTTCCAACTTATTTGTGATATTGATGCTAGTGTAGTGATATAGTATAGAGTGATGTTAAGTCCTATTGAGTTGATTTTCATGCTAGAAGCAATAAATTTCACTAAGTCTTATAGGTTGCTTGAGGGCTAGATCATGGTCATGGTTTGTTTATTTATCAAGGTTTAATCACTTGTTTATATTTAGAATTTAGGATATTCTCTTAATGATAAAATAACATGGATATTTAAAAATTAGAAAAAAATGGATTTCATTGCTAGTTGTTGTGGCTAGGTGTCAAGTGGCTAGTAGCCGGCTCATTTTATATGAGTAGTCTAGGGTTGAACGAGATGGAGCGAAACGCACTCGTTCAGAAATTTGTAAAAAAAGAAAAAGAAAAAAGAGAAAAAAGAAGGAAAAATATGTTTATGCATAATTGATCACGAGTGGGCTCTTTAATACTTGAGTTATTAAGTTCTTATGGGACTTTGTGCCTAGTGACCTAAGGATTTTATAGTCTGGGATCCATTAACCTAACGCTCGCTACATGGGCATTATTATATGTCTTTTGTGGACCTCACTCATTGCACGGTCAAATAGGCATATTTGTGTTGTTATGTATTATGAATAAAAGCATGAATCTGTGTAATAACTCTGATATAAAGAATTGAAGTATTGTCAGTCATTTTGAGTTTAGCGTTTATTTTATTTATAACCTTGTGATTGCCTTGATGAGTAGTGAGTCATGATTATTTATCTAGTTGCGATAGTATATCTGTTAAGCATCTGCACACACGCACGTTTCTGGCTTGTGAGTTGATTTGTGAGATTTGATTGATCTTTGTGCGAATAACTGCATTTGTTGAGATGTTGCTCGTTGGTTGGTTTAGTTATTCTGAGGGAATTATTGCATTCATATAGCTTGTATTCATGCATTTTTATTTCTTATTCTTTGGAGTCTGTTTATGCTTGAGGACAAGCATCGGTTCAAGTTTGGGGGTGTGTTATGTGGCATTTATGTCAATTTAGAACGTCTTATAAAGGCTTGAATTGGTGTTTTGAACTAAAGTTATTTGTGTATTTTATGCATTTTTATAGTGTTTTTGCATTTCAGGCATAGTTGAAGGAACCAGGAGGTTTAACATTGCTTTGTTGCTAAATTGGTGTCAGGAGGGTGTCTAGAAAGTTTGTTTGTGGAAAGCCATCTCAAACCAGTGAAGAAAACAAGCAGAAGAAGAAATTACAGAATTTCAGCGCGCCCGCGCTGTAATAGCGCGCGCCCGCGCCAGAGCTACAGAGCCAGTACGGCCGCGCCAGGCCATTTTTCAGGAATCCTGTTTTAAGTAGAGAACTGATTTTCTGGACTTCTACTCTGCGTGGGCTGCTATATAATGATAACTTACGGTCGTTTTTCATAACAAGCACGAAACAGAGACAAAGGAGAAGACGGCGAGAAAACCTAGAAGCACAAATATAACCAAGACGAAGAGGATCTAGTTTATTCTTGTGATTCTTTGTTTAAGTTGTAATCTTGGATGCTAGTTTTCTTGTTTGTTGAACCTATTACTCTTGTTTAACATACTTTGATTATTATTCAATTTATAAAGACTTAGTATATTATACCATGCTTTCATCGGAACCCACGGTGGTGATGAGTTTGGTTATTGGCTAATCATTATCGTAGGGTTCTAACGAATTTACTTATAGATTTCAATAGTTAGTTTGTTTCCATACCTTAGTGTATGGTGATTGTATGATATCCTAGTATTGGTTGTGCTTATTCGTCTTATGAGTGCCGCAAACTTATAAGATAACGTTTTAATCTCTATTGAAGCGAAAATGAATATAGGGGTTTAGAACTTGCCATGCTAGCATAGGTTCATGTATTTGATATGCATGATTCGTAGGTAATTTTAACCATCTTACTTTCCCTATATAATCATGATAGATAACTTGTGCATTAAACCGTTATGTTGTCAAATTTAATAGACATATAGGGTCTCATTATAATTGTTGTCTATTCGGCTTCTATCTCTTTTGTGGATGTCTCTTTTGGCAATATAACATGGATATTTGAAAATTGGAGAAAAACATTGGATTTCATTGCTAGTTGTTATGGCTAGGTGTCAAATGGCTAGTAGCCGGCTCATTTTATATGAGTAGTCTAAGGTTGAACGAGATGGAGCGAAACGTACTTGTTCAGAAATCATGTGGAAAAAGAAAAAAAAAAGAGAAAAAGAAAAAAAGAAAAAAATATGTGTTATGCATAATTGATCACAAGTGGGCTCTTTAATACTCGAGTTATTAAGTTCTTAGGGGACTTTGTGCCTAGTGACCTAAGGCTTTTATAGTCTGGGATCCACTAACCTAATGCTCACTACATGGGTATTATTGTATAAGTCTTTTGTAGACCTCACTCATTGCACGATCAAATAAGCATATTTGTGTTGTTATGTGTTATGAATAAAAGCATGAATCCATGTGTAACTCCGATATAAAAATTGATGTGTTGTCAATCATTTTGAGTTTAGCTTTTATTCTATTTATAACCTTGTGATTGCCTTGATGAGTAATGAGTCATGATTATTGATCTAGTTACGATAGTATATCTGTAAGCATTTGCACACACGCATGTTTCTAGCTTGTTAGTTAATTTGTGGGATTTGATTGATCTTTGTTTGAATAACTGCATTATTGAGATGTTGCCCGTCGGTTGGTTTAGTTATTTTGAGAGGATCGTTGCATTCATATTAGTTGCATTCATGCATTTTTATTTCTTTTTCTTTGAGTCTGTTTATGCTTGAGGATAAGCATTGGTTCAAGTTTGGGGGTGTGTTAAGTGACATTTATGTCCACTTAGAATGCTTTATAAAGGCTTTAATTAGTGTTTTCTACTCGAGTTACTTGTGTTTTTGATGTGTTTTTGTATTTCAGGCATAGTTGAGGGAATCAGGAGATTTAGCATTGTTTTGGTGCTAAATTGGTGCTAGGAATGTGTCCAGCAAGTTTGCTAGTGAATCACCATCTCAAACCAGCCAGAAATACAGAAATCAGAATATTTTCCAGAAAGTTAGCGCGCCCGCGCTGTAGTAGCGCGTGGCCACGCCGGGTGAACAGAATATCAGTGCGCCCACGCTGAAGAAGCGCGCGGCCGTGCCAGGTCGGGTTTCAAGAATCCTGTTTTGAATAGAAGATTGATTTCTGGACTTCTCCACTGATCAGGGCTGCTATATAATGATAACTTAAGATCAATTCTCATAAGAAGACATACCAGAGCCTAAGGAGAAGACGTAAGAAGACCGTATAGCACAATTCAACCAAGGCGAAGAGGATCTAGTTTATTCTTGTGAATCTTTGTTTTAAGTTGTAATCTTGGATGCTAGTTTTCTTATTTGTTGAACCTATACTCTTGTTAACGTACTTGGTTTATTATCGTATTTATAAAGACTTAGTTTATTATACCATGCTTTCATCGGAACCCACGGTGATGATGAGTTCAGTTATGGGCTAATCATTATCATGGGGTTCCATCGGATTTACTTATGAATTTCTTTAGTTAATTTGTTTTGATGCCTTAGTGTGTGGTGATTGTGTGACATCCTAGTATTGGTTGTGCTTATTCATCTTATGAGCATCGCGGACTTATAAGATAGCGTATTAATCTCTATTGAAGCGGAAGTGAATATAGGGGTTTAGAACTTGCCATGCTAGCATAGGTTCATATATTTGATATGCATGATTCGTAGGTAATTTTAACCATCTTACTTGCCCTATGTAATCACGATAGATAACTTGCACAGTAAACCTTTTAGATATATTTGTGATGTCATGTCTAATAATGATTTATGTTTAGTTTTCATATCTTGACTAGCAGGACAAATCAGGACTTAACTGGAAATCAGTACTTATACTGAAGTCAGAACTTAAAATATCAGAACGTAAGTTATCAGAACTTAAGATATCAGAAGATATTCATCAGAAGATAATATCAGAACTTAAGATGACTTTCAGATAAGGAAGGCGGCTGATTGAAAGGAAAGAAGATCAAGACTAAAACAAGAAGAGATATGCATGGAGAAGAATTTTATGAAGAATAGAAGACTTGGAGGAAAAGATAACTAATTGATATATTTTAGGATGCAGACTTATATTCGATATAAATTAGAAGATTATCTTGTAACTGTGTGTCTATATAAACACAGCATAGGGTTTACACTATAAGTGTTATCTTAATCGAGAATATTATTCATTGTAACCCTAACAGCTCTCGTGATATTTGTTCATCAGAGGACGGTTCCATTGCAATACAGTGTTATTAATAAGATTATTCTTTGTTACATACTTGTGTTTTTAATTCGATTTGATTGTACTATTCACTGTATTCAACCCCCTTCTACAGTGTGTGTGTGTGTGTGTGTGTGTGTGACCTAACAAGTGGTATTAGAGCCTATCTGTTAACAAAATTACAGTATAGATCCAAACCAATCATGTCTGAAGAAGAACAAACTCCAACCAAGCCCACCAAAACTGAAGAAACTCCAAAGACTCAAATCCATAATCGATATGAGACTATTAGGGTTCCCATAGTGGAACCTTCTGAGTATCCCATATGGAAAGTGAGGATGACTATGTTTCTGGAAGCTACAGATCCAGGATACCTTAACATAATTAATGAAGGACTATATAAGCCAATCAAGCTATCTGTTGTAGTTGCAGATCAGCCAGCAATGACTGTGCCAAAGGAGAAAAGTGAATATACAGCTGAAGATATCTCATCTATTGCCAAAGATGCAAAGGTAAGGCATTTGTTTCATAGTGCCATTGATAATGTCATGTCAAATAGGGTAATTAACTGCAAGACTGCAAAGGAAATATGGGATGCCTTGGAAACAAGATGCCAGGGAACTGATGCAATTAATAAGAACAGGAGGACAATACTCACTCAATAGTATGAGCACTTTGACTCAAAACCTGATGAGTCATTAACTGGTTTATATGACAGATTTGTCAAACTCTTGAATGATCTGTCACTAGTGGATAAGGAATATGATCTTGAAGATACTAATCTTAAATTCCTTTTAGCTCTTCCTGAAAGCTGGGATTTGAAGGCAACTACTATAAGAGACAACTATGCTCTTGATGAAACTACTCTTGATGAAATTTATGGTATGCTCTAAACTCATTGTTAGTCCCTTAACAATGTAGCAAGAATTACAGAAGGGGGGTTGAATGGAATTCTTGAACCTTTTTCTTAAAATAAAAATGTTCAACTCAATTATTGATATATTTGTTTGATTAGCACAATGCGGAATATAAACTTAAATGAATCAAAACACAAGTAATTAAAAACAAGAGTCTTTAAAAACTTTCTGGTGGATTTAAACAATTCCACCAGAGATATATATAATATATCGAGAGGACTCTGTGTAAGGAATATGTCCTAAGTCCAATCATGTATTAGGATTTAGGAATAACTTTTATGTAATCTGTTTTGATTTCATTGATATTAATAAAGACTTGTTTTGTTTTTATTACGGGCTTTATCTATTTAAGTGTTTAAATAAGATATACCATAGTTTAGAGTAAAGCTTTTTATGGATTATGATGAGATCATAATAGTGAGACCTAAAAAGATGATAACTCTAAACTTAAATAGTTCCTGGTCATAGGATTACTAACTGGTAATTAATAATCCGCAAAGATCGGTACATACTATGCTTGCTTCATTATGAAGGATGTCTGTTCTCATAGACATTTGTGTGGTGACACTATAGCTAGTATGTAGGTGCTTATTATGGAATAAGTTCATTGAACATGACTCGCACAGCTGAACAACTGATGGAGTTCACTCACGTGTCAGCAGTTGTTCACATAGTGATAGTTGTACAAGTATCCTTAGACTTGAGGTCATCATAGTCATCTTGTGTACACTGAACTATGCTTTTGTTTAGTTCTTAGTCTCCAAGGACAATTATTAGGGCTCTTCTGGGTATAGGAATTTGTACACGAAGATAGTGTATGATCAATAAAGGATCTACCCCTTCCAGTGAAGGAAGCGAATGTTCAAGGCTGATCCACTTATGCTAGTTCAGGAATCTCTGGCCAGAGTAAATGAAATTAGAAAGGAGTTTCTAATTTGCATAGAACTACGCATAGTAAATGGTAAGCAAAGTGATTGAATTAGATAGGCTTGACATGAGATCTATGTCTTGTATTTAATCGGGACATTGTAGGGTAGAAGGAGTTTATTGTACGGTAACTATTCACTGAATAGGTTCTTGGTATTCTAAGCAGTGAATTCATATTATCCGGATAGTCGCGATATGCTGAGAAGTATCCCTCACGATGTAGAATAAATGTGATTAATTAATTAATCATATTTAATAAATTAGAGAATTTATAAAAATAATGATAAAATAGTTTTATTATTATTTATTTCTACTATTGGCTTAATATTGAACCTACAGGGTCACACCATAAAAAGAGAATGATTTAATGGTGGAGAAATTAATTAATAATGGCTAATAATTATTTATTTATGAAATAAATAATTAATTGGCAAATTTAATAATTGATTAAATGAGATTTAATTGATTATAAATTAATTAAGAAAAGTTCTTAATATTATTAATTAAGGATTTAATTTTTGGAAATTAAATCAAGAGAGAGAATTATTTCTAAAGTGTTTAGAAAAAGGATTAATAATTAAAAGGTGTTTTAATTATTAATGAGAATAATAAATGGGATAATAATAATATTATTTATGGGAAAATTTCAGCTGAAAATTTTGCCTATAAATACACTATTATAGACCCTATTTTATTCTAACCCACATCAAACCCGAAAACCCAAAAAGTTTGGAAAACCCAATTCTCTCCACCTCCTTCCTCCTCCTTAACATCGTTTTCTTGGTGGATACCGGTGGAGTGTTTCACACTTGAGGAGCAAATGCTAAGGATCTCTGATCGTTGTCTCCTAATTATTTTAAAAGGTTAGATTCGATCCCTCGAATTTTTATTCACGATTTATATGCTTTTATTTGGATTTTGTAGGTGTAAAACTTTTTTGCCATGCCCCCGCTGCGTTAAAAATCCAACAATGGTATCAGAGCATAGGTTGTATGCATATAGATCTGTGGTAAAAATTTCAGAATTTTATGTGATTGTATGAATTAATTATGATTTTTACAAGTTATATCATGGATTAATTTTGTCTGATGAGAAATCGTTTCTCATAATAATTTTGAATGTTGATCTGGTTTCTACAAGTGTTGTAGATCGTCTCAGTATTTTTTTCATAATTTTATGATGTATAGATTTTTTATTATGAATTTTTGAAGTTCTTGTGATTAAATTCATAATTAAATAAGTATAAATATATGTATATAAAGTATATATATATATATATGTTTGTATATATCTGTACTATTGTCTGCTATATACATCTGCTCTGCTGCGGCACGGAAAGAACAGCAGGAAAGAGACAGAGAAGTCAGATGCACGGCGTTCGAGAAGAATAAGCGGCGGCTGCTGCGAAAAAAAAAGAGGGGTGTAACGCATTTCGGGAATGCGTTACACACCTGTGGCGCATTCACGGAATGCGTTACACCCTTTAATGGCTTAAAAGGGGTGTAACGCATCACCGGAATGCGTTACAGGGCTTGTAACGCGTTCCTGTAATGCGTTACAGCCCGACTATCCAGATTAAAATTGATTTTCTGGGAGTTTCGTAACTCCGTTTTAGGCGTGCAATATACCATTGGATTCGTTTTTTCGAGACGGATCTAATGGAGTGATCAATTTTAGTTTATATAAAAGTTTTGAACTGTTTATATTTGCATGAAGTGTTTTAAAGTTGTTTTTGACTATTTTAATTGCTTTTAAATGCTTCATGTGATACATAGAGATGTATAATGCTTAGACTAATGTGCTAGATGATGTAACATGCCTACCTTGATGTTTATTCATGTTGATATATGTGATATATGCTTAGTTTATCATGCGATGATAGATTTAGGTGAACTTAAATAAACATAAGGCGTTTGTTAGACAACCTAGTATAGTGAAATTGTTTCATAACCTTAAGAATAATATTATGAATACAATCATGAGATTCTTGTGTTTGTGAAACACGTAATTGAATATGAATTTTCGATATGAGAGAAAGGATAATTCTGTCAACAACAGATTTCTATCTGGAAGAAAGGGTTATTAAGTGACGCCTCTTGACAATGCTCCACCCGATCTAGGAATCATCTGATTATTGATTATTGATTTCAAATATTTAATTTAAAAGGAAGAATCTCTTTATAATATGATTATGATTGTAACGTAATATAATCCATCTAAAATTAAATAATATCAAGTAGTAATTGGCCAATGATACAACGGGCTTGTGTCGGTCATAGCCTTCCAAAATCGTAGAAAGTAGTTCTTATTTTTGAATCATTGTCGTTTCGTGCCACAGCCGAGGGCTTTGATTTCGAAATAAGAAATACTTGTCTATTACATAGAGATGTGTACATTGAATAAGAATCTAAAGGTCGTTACGTGCCACAGCCGTGGGCCTTTGGGGACCGATTCAATTGTACGGAATGTTGGGTTAGACTTGACTTAGAATATTGAGTTTGTCGTGCCACAGCCGTGACTCAATTATTCAAGAGGCTAAAGTTTGATCAGGGAATAACATTAGATGTAATTGACAAGAGTTGTCTGCCTATTGAACATTACATGGCGTTTCGTGCCACAGCCGGGGTTGTGTAATGGAATGTAGGATCCCTATTCCCACTAGCATTATGAATGATTAATTTTTCACGTAGGGGGTTGAATAAATTAGGTAAACTAGTGGGAGCCACTTATGAATAAAGATCCGATTCATATAGTGTTTTGAAATGAAATCGAATATTTGCTAAGTGTTGTTATGTGTTTATCATTTACAGATTTACTTTGTACGTTATGTCTTCTGCACTATCACTTAGGAGCATACTGGATGCTCACAAATTGACTGGTCCTAATTATGCTGACTGGCTTCGAAACTTGAGAATTGTTCTCAGGATTGAGAAGCTGGAATACGTGATTGACTCACCTAAGCCTACTGAACCTGCTAGTGATGCACATAATGATGAACATATTATGTATCGTAAGTGGATAGATGATGCAAATATTGCTCAATGCATCATGCTAGCTTCCATGAACATTGAGCTACAGAAGCAACATGAGTATATGGATGCTCACACTATCCTAATGCATCTACAGGAGTTGTATGATGTGGCGGGGAGGACAGCTCGATATGAGATATCGAAGGAGTTGTTCGGTTGTAGGATGTCTGAGGGATCATCTGTGAATGACCATGTACTTAAGATGATCAATTTAATTGAACGTCTTGGACAACTTGGTTTTGCCATGGATGGGGAGTTGAGCCAAGACTTGGTCTTGCAATCGCTTCCGAGTTCGTTCTCGCAGTTTGTTGTGAACTTTCACATGAATAAGTTGGATGTTAGCCTGCCTGAACTCCACAACATGTTGAAGACTGTGAAATCGAATTTTCCCCCTAAGAAGAGTTCTGTTCTTCTAATTGGTGAAGGTTCCAATCCTAAGAAAAGGAAGAGGAACTCTTCCAAGAAGAAGAAAGTAGGTGAAGAAAACGCCGGTTCCACCAAAAGCTGAAGACCCCAAGAGCAAAGTTGTTTGCTTTCACTGTAACAAGGTGGGGCACTGGAAGAGGAACTGCAAGGTTTACCTTGCAGAATTGAAGAAGAAGAAGGGTAGTGAGACTACCGCTTCTGATTCAGGTATGTTCATGATAGAAGTGAATATGTCATTAAATCAAATTTCTACTTGGGTATTAGATACCTCCTGTGGTTCTCATATCTGCAATTGTTGCAGGGACCAAGGAGAAGTAGGACTCTTGAGGAAGAGGAGGTGATTCTACTGATGGGAAATTGAGCAAGAGTTGCTGCTGAAGATGTAGAATCATTTCATTTACATATGCCTACGGGCAAGACTATTGTTTTAAATAAGTGTTATTTTGTTCCCTCGATTGTGAGGAATATTATTCCCATTTAAGACTTGGCTGGATTTTCATTTATTATTGAGAATAATGAATGTTCTATTCTTAGAGATAATATTCTTTATGGACGTGGTACTTTAAATAATGGTCTGTATGTATGTGACATAATTTACTTCAGATTGAACAAACTAATAAAAGAAAAGGGATGATGAAAATCTCACTTCATAGTGGCACTGCAGTCTCCATTTAGTAGACATGGAGAGAGGACTGCAAATTTGCTAGGAATGGTACACACAGATGTATGTGGACCAATGTCTAAGAAAGCCATGGGTGGATTTTCATACTTCATTACTTTTATAGATGATAGATCTAGATTCGGATATGTGTTTGATGAAACACAAGTCTGAGGCCTTTGAAAAGTTCAAAGAATATAAGTATGAAGTGGAGAAACAACCAAACATAGTATTATAACTCTTCGATCAGATCGAGGTGGTGAATACTTTAATGGACTGTTTCTAGATTATCTCAAAGTAAATGGTATAGTCTCCCAGTGGACTCCTCCAGATTGGTATCTGAAAGGAGAAATCAAACTTTGTTAGACATAGTTCGGTCCATGATGAGCTATGCAAATCTTCCAGTATTCCTATGGGGTTATGCATTGGAAACCTCGGCATATTTACTGAATATGGTGCCTTCCAAAATCTGTTCCTCAAACTTCGTATGAGATATGGAAAGTAAAGAAACCGAGTCTTAAACACGTTAAGATTTGGGGATGTCCAGCTTATGTCAAGTAAGTTGACCCAAATAAGCTGGAATATCGATCCGTAAAATGTGGTTTTGTGGGATATCCTAAAGAGACTTTAGGGTATTACTTTTACACCGATCATCGGGTGTTTGTCTCCAGATATGCTACCTTCTTGGAAAAGGAGTTTATCCTTGAAGGAAACAGTGGGAGCAAAATTGAACTTGATGAAGTTCAAGAAGCACAAACTACTACGGATCAAGTGGAAACACCTGTTCTGACTGAACAACCTTTTGTGGAACAGCCCATTCATAGATCAGGGAGAGTGTCTCACCAACCTGAGAGGTATTATGGCCTTGTCATTGAGAATGACAATGAGTTGTCGATCATTGATGATGATGACCCTGTGACCTATAATGAGGCTATGAGTAGTGTTGACTCAGAGAAATGGCATAGTGCCATGAAATCCGGAAAGAAATCTATGTATACGGGATACAAGAGAATGATTAGAGCAGATGGCCAGGTGGAGACCTTTAAGGCCAGGCTTGTGGCAAAAGAATTCAAACAAAGGCAATGGATTGACTTTGATGAAACCTTTTACCTGTAGCCCTGTTAAAATCAGTTCGGATTTTGCTTGCGAATGCTGCTTACTACGACTATGAGATCTGGCAATTAGCCAGATGGTTTTCTTTCCAAGAGAAATGAAAACCTAGTGTGTAAGCTCCTGCGAACCATATGTGGTTTAAAGCAGGCTTCTCGAAAGATGGAACATTCGTTTTGATGAGACAATCAAAGAGTTTGATTTTATAAAAAACGAAGATGAACCATGCGTCTACAAAAGGGTTAGTGGGAGCGCGGTAACATTTCTTGTATTGTATTAAAATAGAGTTGACACACATAACAACATAGCAGACCCACTCACAAAGCTACTTTATGAAAGTCACTTTGATCGTCATAAAGACAAGATGGGTATTAGATACCAGAGTGATTGGCTTTAGTACAAGTGGGAGATTGAAAGGAATATGTCCTAAGTCCAATCATGTATTAGGATTTAGGAATAACTTTTATGTAATCTGTTTTGATTTCATTGATATTAATAAAGACTTGTTTTGTTTTTATTACGGGCTTTATCTATTTAAGTGTTTAAATAAGATATATCATAGTTTAGAGTAAAGCTTTTTATGGATTATGATGAGATCATAATAGGGAGACCTAAAAAGATGATAACTCTAAACTTAAATAGTTCCTGGTCATAGGATTACTAACTGGTAATTAATAATCCGCAAAGATCGGTACATACTATGCTTGCTTCATTATGAAGGATGTCTATTCTCATAGACATTTGTGTGGTGACACTATAGCTAGTATGTAGGTGCTTATTATGGAATAAGTTCACTGAACATGACTCGCACAGCTGAACAACTGATGGAGTTCACTCACGTGTCAGCAGTTGTTCACATAGTGATAGTTGTACAAGTATCCTTAGATTTGAGGTCATCATAGTCATTTTGTGTACACTGAACTATGCTTTGGTTTAGTTCTTACTCTCCAGGGACAATTATTAGGGCTCTTCTGGGTATAGGAATTTGTACACGAAGATAGTGTATGATCAATAAAGGATCTACCCCTTCTAGTGAAGGAAGCGAATGTTCAAGGCTGATCCACTTATGCTAGTTCAGGAATCTCCGGCCAGAGTAAATGAAATTAGAAAGGAGTTTCTAATTTGCATAGAACTACGCATAGTAAATGGTAAGCAAAGTGATTGAATTAGATAGGCTTGACACAAGATCCATGCCTTGTATTTAATCAGGACATTGTAGGGTAGAAGGAGTTTATTGTACGGTAACTATTCACTGAATAGGTTCTTGGTATTCTAAGCAGTGAATTCATATTATCCGGATAGTCGCGATATGCTGAGGAGTATCCCTCACGATGTAGAATAAATGTGATTAATTAATTAATCATATTTAATAAATTAGAGAATTTATATAAATAATGATAAAATAGTTTTATTATTATTTATTTCTACTACCGGCTTAATATTGAACCTACAGGGTCACACCATAAAAAGAGAATGATTTAATGGTGGAGGAATTAATTAATAATGGCTAATAATTATTTATTTATGAAATAAATAATTAATTGGCAAATTTAATAATTGATTAAATGAGATTTAATTGATTATAAATTAATTAAGAAAAGTTCTTAATATTATTAATTAAGGATTTAATTTTTGGAAATTAAATCAAGAGAGAGAATTATTTCTAAAGTGTTTAGAAAAAAGATTAATAATTAAAATGTGTTTTAATTATTAATGAGAATAATAAATGGGATAATAATAATATTATTTATGGGAAAATTTCAGCTAAAAATTTTGCCTATAAATACACTATTATAGACCCTATTTTATTCTAACCTACATCAAACCCGAAAACCCAAAAAGTTTGGAAAACCCAATTCTCTCCACCTCCTTCCTCCTCCTTAACATCGTTTTCTTAGTGGGTACCGGTGGAGTGCTTCACACTTGAGGAGCAATTGCTAAGGATCTCTGATCGTTGTCTCCGAATTATTTTAAAAGGTTAGATTCGATCCCTCGAATTTTTATTCACGATTTATATGCTTTTATTTGGATTTTGTAGGTGTAAAAGTGTTTTGCCATGCCCCCGCTGCGTTAAAAATCCAACACTCTGTGTGCAAAAATGCCCACAGCTGCTTACAAATTGAACTGCTGAGAAAACAGGAAATGCTAAAGATTATGCTTACAAAGATTTCTCTGTTTTTGTGTTTCTCAACTATCTCAGTTATTTTTCTATTTGCTACTCTCTTGGTTTATATAATACCAAGATTACAAAGTCAAAAAGACTGAACAAATATAAAATCTAACAGTCTTAATCTTTGCTACTTTTTGTCCTCTATTACCCAGTTAATGGGCTTCCACAATGTGTTTGTATCCAACTCGACGGCTGTGTGTTAGCTTTCACTGTTCAACTGATGTTTCAATTCTTGATATGATCATCCATCGACTTTCAGATCATCCGTCGATGACTTGATTGATCATCCGTCGACTGCTATGTTAAACATCCGTTGATAGTCATTTGATCATCCGTCGAAGGCTTTGTTAATCATCCGTCGGTAGCTATTTTGGCACTTGACTTTATTTCACTTATACAGAATTACAAGACATTACTTATGTACAATTAATCAACCTATTCTGCATATCTAGTTTAAGTCAACATGACTTATATGCTACTACAGATTCTATACAAAGGTGCATACATCACTGTGCTACAAACTTATTATTACATAAGCTACTCACTCGATGGATAATAAGTTAATCATCCGTCGGGACTATAATGTGTTATCCGTCGGGACTATAATTCTTATCCTTTGAGTGCTACATTATTTCACTAAGTAAAATCTACTTAGATGTTTTGTTTATGAAATCATCAAGTACACAACATATGTACAACACTCATGAACTTGAGATGGATCAAAGAAGCAAGAGACATGGGAGAAAGTCAAGAACAGTTGCTCTTAAGGCTGAGGAGGAATCCCCCAAAGTGGCTGTCTCAAAGAAAGGCAAAGGAAAGGCTCTCATCACAAAGTCTGATTCAGATCCATCAAGTTCTGATGATGATGATGAGGATTCAGAAACTAAAAGTTTATCTGAGATGGATGTTGATGAAGAGATGATGAGATTGTGTGCTCTTATGGTGAAGGGCATCACAAAGATAGCCTGCAGGAAATTTAGAAAAGGAAGGAAATTTTCCAGGAAAAGTGGAAGTTCTGATAAGAAGGGATTCAGAAAATCTGAAGGCAAAGCAGGAAAGTCTGACAAAGGAGATTAGTCAAATGTTAAATGCTACAATTGTGGTGAGAAAGGCCACATATCTCCTGATTACAAGAAAGGAAAAGGTGATAAAGGCAAGGCACTTGTCACAAAGAAGAAAAGTTGGACAGACACTTCAGATTCTGAAAATGAGGTGAACTATGCCTTGATGGCAAATGCTGATAGCAGTTCTGATGCTGCTGAGTTAAAGGTACCTCAAACAACTTATACTTTTCATACTGATAATATTATTGAGTTGAGATCTTATCTTAAAACCATATTCATTAGTTATAGAGATCAGAATTTAATATGTGATAGGTTAACTTCTGAAAATCTGGTTTTTAAGAAAAGGAATGACTATTTAGAAAAAGAGTTAGTTATGTTCCATCAAACTCAGAAAGAAAGAGATGATGCTTTTTATGTTAGAGATGAAGTGTTAAAATTGAATCAATCTCTAAAACTGAGTTAGAAATGGAAAGAGAGATTATCAAGACTTGGACTAACTCTGGCAGAACAACTCAGAATTTGCTACGTAGTGGAAACTGGAAAGAGGGCTTAGGTTATGGAGATGATAAAAGTGAAACAAGAACTGAACAAATTAAGCCAATTATTGTTAAACAGACTAATAAGCCAAAGGTAAATCCTGTTAAGTTTATAGCTAAAACTGTAAAGTCTGATTCTGAAAAGATGAAAGATATTGAGACAGAAGTTAAGGCAGAGTCAACTTCTGATAAGGCAAAACAGGATAAACAAGCTGAAGTTAACATAGGCTAAATGACAAAGAAGCAGCTTAAGTATAAGCTGAAAGAGATTAAGAATGTAAACAAGGTAAAGCCACCTAGGAAAAATAGGAATGGAAAGGAAGGTGTGAATAAAAGCAATAATTATAAGCCTGTTCCTAATGCTCCTAGAAAGAAATGCTATAACTGTGGAAACTCTAACCATCTTGCTTCTTTTTACAGGAAGAATAAGAAAATCAACTCTTTACCTCCTAAATCAGGAGTTAAGAGTCAGTCTGTTAGGTTTAAACCATAAAATCCTTATTTTCATTGTGGTAGTTTATGGCATTCCATTTATACTTGTAAGGAATATCATAGTTTGTACTATGATTATTATCAAATAAAACCTTCTTTGAAGAAAGTTAGCATTATTCCTTATAGTGTAAGTTTTGATGCAAAGTTTGATATCGTAAATTCTGATAAGAAAAATGTTAACATAAACTCTGATGTTAAATCCGCTGCAAATGTTAACAGTTTGGGGGTACGGCAAACTGTGAGGTGGTTAGTGCCGTTATATTGTCTACTTGATCTCGAGTTTTTACGTCAAGCTAACAACGTAAAGCAAGCGCTTCTTGGGAGGCAACCCAAGTTTGTTGTATATTAGTAGATATAGGAATAAGAAAATAAGGAGAAAAACATAAAAAAAAAACAATTTAGTGCCAACTACAGAAGCACGACGCGCCCACTCTGAGAAGCGGGGCAGCCAAGCTGAAAGTCCAGTAGCTGCCCGCGCCCGCGCTGTCTGGCAGGACGGCCGCTCTGGATGGACAAAAGCATGGCGCGCCCGTGCTGTCTGGCGGGACGGCCGCTCTGGATGGACAAAAGTATGGCGCGCCCGCGTTGGGGGCGTGGGGCCTCGCTGGCTCCCTGATGCTGAATTATTTTTGGAAAAATCAAAAATCAAAAACAAAAACAGCTTGCAACCGAATTTTACTCTCCCACCTCCCATATTTCCCTCGCCAAATCAATTTCAATGAACCCCATTACTCCCATTATTCCCATAATCAATTCCCACTTCTTTTCCATAACTAATTCTATTCTAAAAATCCTATATACACACACACTTATACACAAATTTCTCCATCACTTCTCAAATTCTCAAACATAAATCTTTCTTATACACACATCTCTTATTCTCTCTTATTCACTTCCAATGGCACCCAAAAGACAACGAACCCAAGTTAGCAGCAGCGCTACCGATTCTTCTAGTGTTGGTGGTGTGAGGCCTAGGTTTTCAACTCCGGAGGCTGAGACAGAGTATACGAGGCTGCTTTCGAAGCCCATAGCCAAGGAGCGAGGTTTTCTGCCATCGGGGAAGGATGGTAAGTTGCTGGAGATGATTGTGGAGATGGGTTGGATTTCTTTTCGTGAGGCACCAGCTGCGGTGCCTATGAGTGTGGTTCACGAGTTTTACACGAATACAAAGGAGAACAAGAACAGTTTTACTTTGGTGAGGGGGTTGACTGTGGATTACAGTGTAGAGGCCATTCGTCGGGTGATAAATCAGCCCAAGAGACAGCCTGAGCAGGAGGATTGGAATGCAAAGATCGGTGACGATTTTGGCTTGGATTTGATAGTTGCTACGTTGTGTGTGCTAGAGACTCATTGGAAGTTTAAGAAGGACATGAACGAGTATGCCACTTTCCCTGCTTCGTGCATGAACAGGTTTGCACGTGCATGGAATTCTTTTATTTATGCCAACATCATCCCATCTTCTCACGTGCATGATGTTACTGTGGAGCGTGCACGGTTACTGTAGGGGATTCTTCAGGGAGATTATGTGAATCTCGGGGTAGTGATTTATCAGGGTATATTGAGGTTTCTGCGAGGCAGTACTACGGCTTCTATTCCCTATGCGTCCATTGTGACGAAGTTGTGTGTGGCGGTTGGAGCTCATTGGCCCGCGCACGAGCAGCTGCAGCTTCCTAGTGCCCCGATTGATAGTTTGACATTGTTGAGTATGCATGAGTGGTACAGTGATAAGCCTGATCCAAAGGGGCTTGGCTAGTCTTATGACCATTTTCCAGGTGGACGTCCAACACCTCAGGGATATTCTGGTGGCACGACTCAGGCGAGCAGAGCAGCTTGGAGAGCTGAGTTGGGTGCGGCTGGTCCTTCACGGTCGCAACAGCAGGAGGAAGCACAGGGTAGTGCTGGTTTGAGTTCAGCACATTATAGGTGCTTGATGAGGAGGATGGATGCGATGGATGACATCCATAGTCGGTTTGCACAGGACCTTACCCAGGCGTTGGGGACTGCATTCAGAGCTACAGGAGTTGATATCCAGTGTACAGTATTCGGTGAGGACTTTGTGTACTCGCCTCCAAACACTCCTAACACACCACCCCATGAGGGTGATGACCCTGATTCTGAGTAGGTATTCCTGATTTCTTACTATTACCTTCATCGAGGACAATGAATATTTTATATTTGGGGGTAGTAGTTAAGGAATATAAGTTATATATGAGTCTCATATAGTTTGCATATTCATGTTAGTTTAGTTCATATAGTTGCATATTTTCCATGTAGTAGTTTTTTATTTTGCATGATAGTTTGTTGCATATAGTTCATTCATTTGCATTATAACATGATCCCTTAAGTTTACTTTTCCAACTGATTTATGATATTGATGCTAGTGTAGTGATATAGTATAGAGTGATGTTAAGTCCTATCGAGTTGATTGGCATGCTAGAAGCAATAAATTTCACTAAGTCTTATAGGTTGCTTGAGGGCTAGATCATGGTCATGGTTTGTTTGTTTATCAAGGTTTAATCACTTGTTTATATTTAGAATTTAGGATATTCTCTTAATGATAAAATAACATGGATATTTAAAAATTAGAAAAAAATGGATTTCATTGCTAGTTGTGGCTAGGTGTCAAGTGGCTAGTAGCCGGCTCATTTTATATGAGTAGTCTAGGGTTGAACGAGATGGAGCGAAACGCACTCGATCAGAAATTTGTAAAAAAAGAAAAAGAAAAAAGAGAAAAAAGAAGGAAAAATGTGTTTATGCATAATTGATCATGAGTGGGCTCTTTAATACTTGAGTTATTAAGTTCTTAGGGGACTTTGTGCCTAGTGACCTAAGGATTTTATAGTCTGGGATCCATTAACCTAACGCTCGCTACATGGGCATTATTGTATGTCTTTTGTGGACCTCACTCATTGCACGGTCAAATATGCTTATTTGTGTTGTTATGTGTTATGAATAAAGCATGAATCTGTGTAATAACTCTGATATAAAGAATTGAAGTATTGTCAGTCATTTTGAGTTTATCGTTTATTTTATTTATAACCTTGTGATTGCCTTGATGAGTAGTGAGTCATGATTATTTATCTAGTTGCGATAGTATATCTGTTAAGCATCTGCACACACGCACGTTTCTGGCTTGTGAGTTAATTTGTGAGATTTGATTGATCTTTGTGCGAATAACTGCATTTGTTGAGATGTTGCTCGTTAGTTGGTTTAGTTATTCTGAGGGGATTGTTGCATTCATATAGCTTGCATTCATGCATTTTTATTTCTTATTCTTTGGAGTCTGTTTATGCTTGAGAACAAGCATCGGTTCAAGTTTGGGGGTGTGTTAGGTGGCATTTATGTCAATTTAGAACGTCTTATAAAGGCTTGAATTGGTGTTTTGAACTCAAGTTATTTGTGTATTTTATGCGTTTATAGTGTTTTTGCATTTCAGGCATAGTTGAAGGAACCAGGAGGTTTAACATTGCTTTCTTTCTAAATTGGTGTCAGGAGGGTGTCTAGGAAGTTTGTTTGTGGAAAGCCATCTCAAACCAGTCAAGAAAACAAGCAGAAGAAGAAATTCCAGAATGTCAGCGCGCCCGCGCTGTAATAGCGCGCGCCCGCGCCAGAGCTACAAAGCCAGCACGGCCGCGCCAGGCCATTTTTCAGGAATCATGTTTCAAGTAGAGAACTGATTTTATGGACTTCTACTCTGCGTGGGCTTCTATATAATGATAACTTACGGTCATTTTTCATAACAAGCACGAAACAGAGACAAAGGAGAAGACGGCGAGAAGACCTAGAAGCACAAATATAACCAAGACGAAGAGGATCTAGTTTATTCTTGTGATTCTTTGTTTAAGTTGTAATCTTGGATGCTAGTTTTCTTGTTTGTTGAACCTATTACTCTTGTTTAACATACTTTGATTATTATTCAGTTTATAAAGACTTAGTATATTATACCATGCTTTCATCGGAACCCACGGTGGTGATGAGTTTGGTTATTGGCTAATCATTATCGTAGGGTTCTAACGAATTTACTTATGGATTTCAATAGTTAGTTTGTTTCCATACCTTAGTGTATGGTGACTGTATGATATCCTAGTATTGGTTGTGCTTATTCGTCTTATGAGTGCCGTGAACTTATAAGATAACGTTTTAATCTCTATTGAAGTGAAAATGAATATAGGGGTTTAGAACTTGTCATGCTAGCATAGGTTCATGTATTTGATATGCATGATTCGTAGGTAATTTTAACCATCTTACTTTCCCTATATAATCATGATAGATAACTTATGCATTAAACCGTTATGTTGACAAATTCAATAGACATATAGGGTCTCATTATAATTGTTGTCTATTCAGCTTCTATCCCTTTTGTGGATGTCTCTTTTGGCAATATAACATGGATATTTGAAAATTGGAGAAAAACATTGGATTTCATTGCTAATTGTTATGGCTAGGTGTCAAATGGCTAGTAGCCGGCTCATTTTATATGAGTAGTCTAAGGTTGAACGAGATGGAGCGAAACGCACTTGTTCAGAAATCATGTGGAAAAAGAAAAAAAAAAGAAAAAAAGAAAAAAATATGTGTTATGCATAATTGATCACAAGTGGGCTCTTTAATACTCAAGTTATTAAGTTCTTAGGGGACTTTGTGCCTAGTGACCTAAGGCTTTTATAGTCTGGGATCCACTAACCTAATGCTCACTACATGGGTATTATTGTATAAGTCTTTTGTGGAACTCACTCATTGCACGATCAAATAAGCATATTTGTGTTGTTATGTGTTATGAATAAAAGCATGAATCCATGTGTAACTCCGATATAAAAATTGAAGTGTTGTCAATCATTTTGAGTTTAGCTTTTATTCTATTTATAACCTTGTGATTGCCTTGATGAGTAATGAGTCATGATTATTGATCTAGTTATGATAGTATATTTGTAAGCATTTGCACACACGCACATTTCTAGCTTGTTAGTTAATTTGTGGGATTTGATTGATCTTTGTTTGAATAACTGCATTGTTGAGATGTTGCCCGTCGGTTGGTTTAGTTATTTTGAGGGGATCGTTGCATTCATATTAGTTACATTCATGCATTTTTATTTCTTTTTCTTTGAGTCTGTTTATGCTTGAGGATAAGCATCGGTTCAAGTTTGGGGGTGTGTTAAGTGACATTTATGTCCACTTAGAATGCTCTATAAAGGCTTTAATTAGTGTTTTCTACTCGAGTAACTTGTGTTTTTGATGTGTTTTTGTATTTCAGGCATAGCTGAGGGAATCAGGAGATTTAGCATTTTTTTTGGTGCTAAATTGGTGCTAGGAATGTGTCCAGGAAGTTTGCTAGTGAATCGCCATCTCAAACCAGCCAGAAAAACAGAAATCAGAATATTTTCCAGAAGGTCAGCGCGCCCGTGCTGTAGTAGCACGTGGTCGCGCCGGGTGAACAGAATATCAGTGCGCCCGCGCTGAAGAAGCGCGCGGCCGTGCCAGGTCGGGTTTCAAGAATCCTGTTTTGAATAGAAGATTGATTTCTGGACTTCTCCACTGATCAGGGCTGCTATATAATGATAACTTAAGATCAATTCTCATAAGAAGACGTACCAGAGCTTAAGGAGAAGACGTAAGAAGACCGTATAGCACAATTCAATCAAGGCGAAGAGGATCTAGTTTATTCTTGTGAATCTTTGTTTTAAGTTGTAATCTTGGATGCTAGTTTTCTTATTTGTTGAACCTATACTCTTGTTAACGTACTTGGTTTATTATCGTATTTATAAAGACTTAGTTTATTATACCATGCTTTCATCGGAACCCACGGTGATGATGAGTTCGGTTATGGACTAATCGTTATCATGGGGTTCCATCGGATTTACTTATGAATTTCTTTAGTTAATTTGTTTTGATGCCTTAGTGTGTGGTGATTGTGTTACATCCTAGTATTGGTTGTGCTTATTCATCTTATGAGTGTCGTGAACTTATAAGATAGCGTATTAATCTCTATTGAAGCGGAAGTGAATATAGGGGCTTTTAACTTGCCATGCTAGCATAGGTTCATGTATTTGATAACATGATTCGTAGGTAATTTTAACCATCTTACTTGCCCTATGTAATCACAATAGATAACTTGCACAGTAAACCTGTTAGATATATTTGTGATGTCATGTCTAATAATGATTTATGTTTAGTTTTCATATCTTGACTAGCAGGACAAATCAGGACTTAACTGGAAATCAGTACTTATACTGAAGTCAGAACTTAAATGAATCAAAACACAAGTAATTAAAAATAAGAGTCTTTAAAAACTTTCTGGTGGATTTAAACAATTCCACCAGAGATATATATAATATATCGAGATGACTCTTTGTGCAGAAATGCCCACAGCTGCTTACAAATTGAACTGCTGAGAAAACAGGAAATGCTAAAGATTATGCTTACAAAGATTTCTCTGTTTTTGTGTTTCTCAACTATCTCAGTTATTTTTCTATTTGCTACTCTCTTGGTTTATATAATACCAAGATTACAAAGTCAAAAAGACTGAACAAATATAAAATCTAACAGTCTTAATCTTTGCTGCTTTTTGTCCTCTATTACCCAGTTAATGGGCTTCCACAATGTGTTTGTATCCAACTCGACGGCTGTGTGTCAGCTTTCACTGTTTAACTGATGTTTGAATTCTTGATATGATCATCCGTCGACTTTCAGATCATCCGTCGATGACTTGATTGATCATCCGTCGACTGCTATGTTAAACATCCGTTGATAGTCATTTGATCATCCGTCGAAGGCTTTGTTAATCATCCGTCGGTAGCTATTTTGGCACTTGACTTCATTTCACTTATACAGAATTACAAGACATTACTTATGTACAATTAATCAACCTATTCTGCATATCTAGTTAAAGTCAACATGACTTATATGCTACTACAGATTCTATACAAAGGTGCATAAATCACTGTACTATAAACTTATTATTACATAAGCTACTCATTCGATGGATAATAAGTTAATCATCCGTCGGGACTATAATGTGTTATCCATCGGGACTATAATTCTTATCCGTCGAGTGCTACATTATTTCACTAAGTAAAATCTACTTAGATGTTTTGTTTATGAAATCATCAAGTACACAACATATGCACAACAATCTCCCCCAATTTATGTCTACTGGAATTGTAGCCATAAATTAAGAGATACTTGATGATAACAAAACATCCTAATCATATATCTTTAAAGATAAGTAGATAAAACTGAAAGTGCTTCAATTAAACAAAATGTACAAGGTTTGGCTCACAGTCAATTCAAGATGCTCCTCTAGCCTGAGCAGGTTTTTCTAGTTTCTTGAAGGTCTGGATCGTCTTCCAAGCTTTCTGTTGTTTTCTTCAATTTGATTCTGGAGCTGCCTGAGGAATTCTAGTTCATCAGATTCTGAGAGATCTAGCATTTCTTGCATCTCCAAGAGAGTCTCATTGCTAGAGATACTCAATTGGTCTTCTAGTCTGAAGAATCTTCTCACTCCCTTGTCATCCATGAATTCCATCAGCCAGCAGGGCCTTAGATGCACTCTTCTCCCTGTGTATGGGATGATTAGAGTCTTTGGGAGTGCATCTTTAGCTCTAACACTCCTCAGCTCTTCAATCTTCTTCAATACTAGTCTTCTTGCAGTTACATTGAACCCAAAGTTTTTCTTGAAGGATGAATAGACTTTGATCAACACAGCTTGGCTTTCTTGAAGTATCCTGTGAAGAGGCCACTGCATCTCCCTTCCTTCTTTGTACTTGAACACCAACCTTTCAGGTAGGTTTCTGTATGCATCAATTGCCCTTACTTCATCCAGTTCATCCAGATAAAGGTTTAGATCTGAGAATTCTTTGATGTCACACAAGTACAAGTAGTCTCCCCTGTTGACCTTGGGTTGAGCTTTGACTACTGACTTGGATTTGAGAGGTGACAGCTTCACTTTCTTGACTGCCCTTGATTTTGTCCTTCTTGGCTTAGTAAGAATTGGCAAATTGAAATCAGGAATTGGTAATTTATCCCATTCTATTGGCTCATCCTTTGGCACAATAGGCTCTCCATGTATGTTCCTATAGGGGTCCACCACCCTTATGTCTTCAAATACCACAGAGGGCTTTGATGCTTGAGTTTTAGCTTGAGTGGATTCCTTAGGAAATTGATCTTCCAATTCCTTGTCAACAACATCCAGTTTCCTTATTGTTCTTATAGCCAGTTCTTTCTTTCTTAGGGATTTATTCTGTTCTTCAATCTTCTTCTTTGATTCAGCAACTTCAGATGGTTGAGAGGGAATTTGTTGAGAAGAGTTTACAGCCTGTAGCTTGGCCAAGATGACAATCTGCTCTTTCTTTTATTTAGATTTCTTTGCATCTAGAGCAGCTTGCCTCTTTTCCTTCTTTAATCTTGCTTTCTCTTCTTTCTTTGCTTGAGCAAATTGTGGATGTCCAGCTACCACACAAATTTCCTTTCCATTTCTGAATATCTTAGTAATTCTCCTTATTGAGGTTGAATCAGTTGGATCTTTATAGAAGACAATGGATCTTGATAGAAGCTTCTTTTCATTAGGCTTGGGTGTCTCATACACAGTGTCCAAGGGATTCTTCAAAGATGACTTTGGATAATTTGCCCTTGGTTTGAGAATTATTTCAGCCTTTTGTGATTTGATGCAGGAAGATTGTCCTTTCTCCAGATAGTTCATGCTCATCTCATTCACACTGATTGGCTTGACATGAGAGTGATGGATGGCTGACTTAACTGGCTCCTCGACTAGTTTAAACTTTCTCTGAATTTCCTCATCAATCTTTTCCCAGTTGATTAAACTCAACTTTCCTTTTTCAGCAACTTTCAAATTTGACGCTGCTGCTTCAATTAGATCTATACAATTTGCAACTGGTGGCTTGGAGATAGTAATTGAAGGTACAATTACTTTGCTGATTTGTACTTGAAGTTTCTCTCTCTCTGTTGGTCCTTTCTCCCCCTTACTTGATTCTCTCTCCCCCTTTTTGTTATCATCAAGTTGAGGAGTTAGGCCTTGTGCTTTAGCCAATTGCACGAGAAGATTTGTCTGAGTCTGTTGGATTTGAAGAAGAATAGCCACTGAATCTTCAATAACTTGAACTCTGTTTTCCATCTTGGCTAGCTTCTTTTCAGAGTCTGATTCTCTCCTCAATCTTAGTAGTAGATCTTGCATGGTACCATATGGCATTACTAAATCCAGCTTCTCAGAGTTATAGGTCTTCAAGTCAGCTATATCTCTTTTCAATTCATCCACACTGAGATTCTGTCTTAAGTGCTGGATCTTCATTAGATGTAGAGAGTCTAGGTGAGCTTGAAGAACAGCCTTGGTACCAGCATCTGGAGTTTCCTGAAGGGCCTGTTGAATAGCCATTACTTGTTTGACCAGAGACATCTCAAATTGTCCTGGTGTAGATTCCTTTGCCCATGCCCATTCAGGTAAACTTAAAGTAGAACTTGGGCCTTCAGCTCCCCCTAAGTTCATGCTTCCATCCAAAGAACCAGAGTCATCATCATTAGAATTTACTCCAAATTCTTCAGATGGCTCTCCAGCTTTAGAAGGCATCCTGTTAACAACAGCTTTATCTCTTGGAAGAGATTTTATGGTGTGCACTAAATTCAGAGTCTGTTCTGCCTCCACATTGCCCTGAGCAGTCAACAATAGATAGGCTGACACAGGATGAGTAAAAGTGTCAACATCCAAGGAAATGTTATCAATTTCAGCTTTGTAATGTTGCTGAAATTATCTTCTCTTTTCAGCATCATCCACAATCATTGACTCACTAGCAATGGCTGGATCCACCCTTATTTCTCCTGTACCTGCCTTTCTCTCATAATCTCTCTTTTGTTGCATCAGGGTCTCACCCTGGCTCCCCACCCTCACACCCTCACCTTCACCTACTAAGGTGGGACTCCTCTCACTCACTTTTGCCAATCCTGAATAAATGGATTGTTGAGATTCACTATTTTCCTCTCCTTTTGCCTGGGAGCAACCCAGCCTCTCACTCAATGCACTCTCCTCTCTCTGTCCTAAGAGTGATTGTATTACCACTAAATCTTCTGCACTTGAAATTATTGAAGTTTGAAGTTGTGCAGAGACACTCGACGGATAAGTGATATCCGTCGGGTGAGTGGTAAATCTATCCGACGGATAACTGCTGTTAAGCTTATCCGTCGGGATACAATCACTACTCGATGGATGAGCAATATCCATCGAGAGAGTAGAAATGAATGAGGTGGGAAGAGAAACTATTGTAGACTCTGTGTTGATTGAAGTTATTTGAGGCACAGAAGTCATAATAGAATCTGAAAGAATTGGCAAGTGAGCCAACAAATCATCTAAAAGATGATGCTCACTTGCACTAGATTTTGGCTTCCCGAACAGAGTTAAAGAAGGGGAATCAGGAATTGAAGTGTTTATCATGTCCACTTCCGGTGAGTTAGTTGGTGAGAATGGTGTTTCAGCGGCTTCTATAATGAGAGATTTTGGATGTGACTCCATATTTGTTGGAGCCACATCAATCTGAATTTGAGAAGGTACAGGGACTGTGTCTTTAGCACCAGTTTGCACTATGTGTGTGCTCTGTGCATCCCCAGTTGTTTTGGATTTCTTCTTTCTAGTGTAAGTTTGGGGTGAGCTTATGTCCCTAACCCTCTTGGCATGTGCTCTTGGATGAGAGCTTTGTTCAATAGCCACATCCTTTTGGGAGGATGCAGCTAGAAGTGAGCTTTTGTCCTTTTTAAGCACTGCAGTTTGTTGGGAAACTGCAGTGTGGCTGGGATGGGATTCACTTATCTCTCCAACCTTATCCTTGGGGTTTCTTTGATGTTCACCCCTTCCCTCACCTATATGTCCCTCCTTCACACTCCCCTCTTTGGCTTTGGTAGATTTTTCAACTGGTACCTTTTGAGAGATACCAGAGGGGGTTTTCTTTGATTTGGATTTGGAAATTACAGTTGTTTTGGCAGCTTTGGTAGGCAACTGTTTGGTCATTGTCACAGTTGCCATAGCTATGCCTGAACTCAAAGAATTAGAAGAGATTGGAATGGTTGAGGGTATAGATGAACTTACCTCACTTACCTGAGGTGTCTGTATTGCAGGGAAATAGAACATTGGCACATCCCTGTGATGGTTGGTTATGTTCAAGTCTGCAATGATTCTTCTCTCTTGAACCCAACAAGCCAATTTGTTGTTTGGGTTTTCAAGTACAATCTCTTGACAAAGATGGTTAGCCAAAAGCATAAAAAAATCTAGCATAGTAAACATTCTTTCCTCTTTTGGCTAAGTCACCTAGTTTAAAACCTAACTCATACACAATAAGGTCACTGAAATTGTAAAAATTGTCTGTAACTAGCATGTATAGCATGTTAAGCATGGAAATGTTCACAGAATCAAAATTACTGATTTTCCAGAAAAGACTTTAGTTACAACATCACCCATGTAACTCCATTCTTTCGTAAGACCTAGTCTTCTAATGCCACTTAGTTTTGTAGTAGGAAGGGCATAATGAATGGAATTGAGTATATTGACAATATCAGTGTTAGTGTGTGGTGCAGTTACATTATCATCAGGAATCTTGAAACATGCTTTTATTACATCACTATTGATACAAAACTCGTTACCTTTGATAGTTAGAGTGATGGTTTTGTCAATAGAGTTGTAGATTGTTGTTGTCCACATCTCTTCAACAACTTCACAGTAAATTGTGGGTAATTCAAGCATGGCAAAACTTAACGTGCAGTTTTTCACGAAGTCCATCATCTTGTGATAGTCTTCTGATTGCTGAATGCCTTTGTTGACCAAAGCCGTGAAGTTGTTCTTCTCGTAAATGAACCCAGTCTGAGACATAATCTTTACTACAGGTGCCATTGTTAGAGAAGGAAAGCTTGAAGAGAAAGAGGATTTTTGCTTGAGAGAGAATGAAATAAACGCAGTTGAATTTGAGAATGATAAAAGAAAATGATTAGAATGAAATAAGCTTTTATACTTTACTAAAAAACAATGGATAAAAATAATAAAGAGAAGTAAATTAACCAATAGAAATTGCCTAAATTAGCCGTTTAAAAATAAACTGTAAAAATTCTACCCTTTATCCATCGTGTAATGCTTACAAACTGTAAGTATACTCGATGGATAATGTTCAGGGAATTAACGGTTAAGATTTAGACACTTCGACGGATGAGGATAAACTGTTATCCGTCGAGTTTTAAAAGATTCCAGAAAAATAATTGATTTTTATTTGCACATTGTATGTCGACGGATGACTCAACTCGATGGATAATGGTCATCCGTCAAGATGCAAATTTTGACTTAGCCAAAATTTCACTCAAGACTAAAAATCAGTTAAATTTCTGGCTACTTATCAACTTGCAAAATAACTCAGATAGATTCAAGAGTAATTAAGCATACCTAACTCACTTACCAACCTAGAAAAGGTGGATTCATCCAGTGGCTTGGTAAATATATCTGTAAGTTGCTTCTCACTTGGAACAAAATGTAACTCTACAGTACCATTCATTACATGTTCCCTTATGAAATCGTACTTGATATCTATGTGCTTTGTCCTTGAATGTTGCACTGGATTTTCAGTGATGGTAATTGTACTTGTGTTATCACAGAAAATAGGAATCCTTTCAACTTGCAAACCATAGTCTAGCAATTGATTTTTCATCCATAAAATCTGTGCACAGCAACTGCCAGCAGCAATATATTCAGCTTCAGCTGTAGAAGTAGAAACTGAATTTTGCTTTTTACTGAACCAGGACACAAGCTTGTTTCCTAGAAATTGACAAGTTCCTGTTGTGCTTTTTCTGTCAATTCTGCAACCTGCATAGTCTGCATCTGAATAACCAGTTAGATCAAAACCAGAATCTCTAGGATACCAAATGCCAAGTTTTGGTGTTCCCTTGAGATATCTGAAAAATCTCTTAATAGCTATCAAGCGAGACTCTCTAGGATTAGCCTGAAATCTAGCACATAAACATGTAGCAAACATTATATCTGGCCTACTAGCTGTTAAGTACACAAGTGAGCCAACCATGCCTCTATAGCTTGAAATATCCACAGACTTTTCAGTAGTGTTTAGTTCAAGCTTAGTTGCAGTGGCCATGGGAGTTTTTACAGATGTGCAATCCATTAGATCAAACTTCTTTAAAAGATCAAAAATGTATTTAGTTTGACTAATGAATATTCCATCACTAACTTGCTTAACTTGTAAACCAAGAAAGTAAGTTAGTTCTCCCATCATACTCATTTCATACTTACTTTGCATTAGTTTGGCAAACTTTTTACAAAGTTTCTCATCTGTAGAGCCAAAAATAATATCATCTACATAAATTTGAACAAGTATGCTAGAGCCATTAACATTTCTGAAAAATAAAGTTTTATCTACAGTACCTCTTGTGAAGTGATTCTCCAAAAGGAACTTTGATAAGGTGTCATACCAGGCTCTAGGTGCTTGCTTCAGTCCATAAAGTGCTTTCAGTAAATAATAGAGATACTCTGGAAAATTTAGATCTTCAAAGCCAGGAGGTTGACTAACATACACTTCTTCCTCCAAATCTCCATTCAGAAAGGCACTTTTGACATCCATTTGATAGACCTTGAAATTGGCATGGGCTGCATAGGCTAAGAAAATTCTGATGGCTTCATGTCTTGCAACAGGAGCAAAAGTTTCATCAAATCTATTCCTTCTTGCTGGCAATAGCCTTTAGCAACCAATCTGGCTTTGTTCCTTACTACTATGCCATTTTCATCCATCTTGTTTCTGAATACCCATTTGGTGTCTATTGGATTCTTTCCTTTAGGCTTGGGTACCAGCTTCCATACTTTATTTCTTTCAAATTGGTTTAGCTCCTCCTGCATAGCTAAAATCCAATCAGGATCTAACAAGGCTTCTTCTACCTTCTTTGGTTCTTCCTTTGACAGAAAGCTGCTGTATAGACATTCTTCTTGAGTTGCTCTCCTGGTTTGAACTCTAGAAGAAACATCACCAATAATCAGTTCAAAGGGGTGATCTTTTGTCCATTTCCTTGGTTGAGGTAGATTAGCTCTAGATGAAGAGACCTCAATGTTGTCTTGATGTGTGATTGAGTTTTGATTGCTAGAAACTCCCCCTGAGTTTGTGGATCTTTGATTTGAGAAAGGGGTACTTTCTATAGGCGACCTTCCTTGATTTCCTGCTCCTTTAGATAACCCGAAAGATGGTGAATTTTGAGTATCGACGGATGAGGCAGGTTGTCTTCCGACGGATAACACAGATTACCTTCCGATGGATGAAGCATTATGTAACTCGACGGATGTTGAGTTATGTGCTTCATTGGTGGTAGATTTGTCTGCATTATCCTTAGACACTGTTTCTTGATCACTCTCATCATCACTTTCATCACTGACCATCTCAACATTGTCGAATTTGAGGCTCTCATGGTAATCTCCATATTTCATTCCTTCAATCTTTTTATCATCAAACACAACATGTATAGATCCAACAACAATGTTGGTTCTTAGATTGTAGACTCTATATGCTTTACCAACAGCATATCCAACAAAAATTCCTTCATCTGATTTAGCATCAAACTTCCCATTTTGATCAGTTTGATTTCTCAGAATATAGCATTTATAGCCAAAGACATGAAGAAAGTTTAGAGTTGGCTTCTTGTTCTTGAATAATTGATAAGGAGTCATGCATCTTGCTTGATTAATCAGAGAGATATTCTAAGTGTAGCATGCAGTGTTTACAGCTTCAGCCCAGAAATAAGTTGGTAATTTTGATTCTTCAAGCATTGTCCTTGCAGCTTCAATAAGAGATCTATTCTTTCTTTCCACTACTCCATTCTGTTGTGAAGTCCTTGCTGCTGAAAACTCATGCAAGATCCCATTTTCCTCACAAAATGCTCTCATGACATAGTTCTTGAACTCAGTTCCATTGTCACTCCTTCTTCTTCTAACTTTGAAATCAGGATGATTGTTAACTTGCCTTATGTGATTGATGCTGATTTCACTAGCCTCATCTTTAGGCTTTAGGAAATATGTCCAAGAAAACTTTGAGAAATCATCTACAATTACTAGGCAAAATCTTTTCTTTGAAATTGACAATACATTGACTGGTCCAAACAAATCCATGTAAAGGAGTTGCAGAGGATCTTCAATTGCTGAATCAAGTTTCTTTCTGAATGATGCTTTGATCTGCTTCCCTTTTTGGCAGGCATCTGTTAGGGCGAAAACACGCACTAATATTCACGCAAGTATACGCGTTCGCAAGTAATATAGAATACTTTCTAGTTTGTTCCCTCAGAGACTCAGACTAATTTATTGTCTAATTTAACTCACTCACCAATGTATGACTACTTCTCAATGTTAAGATAATAACACTTAAAATTGTTGATTAAATATTAACTATAATTAACTACTTAATTAACCACTTAACTAACACTCAATTTATCAATAATAAAACACTCATGAAATCACAACTTCATTATTACTTCCTTCTATAGCCATTGTTATTACCTTTAGCATGTGACAGTGATGACATTAATCGAATAACACGAAACTGATAAAAGCCAACTTTCATTGTACTAATACCATTCTACTAAACATCCATAATTAAGATAGAAGTTGAATAGTAATCAATTATGTTGAGTTCCTATATGTCTACAGAAATTGACAACACAACGATTTAAGCACAAGTTATTCCTTTTGATTACATAGGGCAAATAAAACTGTTAGAATTACCCACTAATCATGCTCAACGTACATGAACCTATGCTAGCATGGCAAGTTCTAAATCTCAAGATCCACCGTCGCTTCACAAGAGATTAACACCCTATCTTATATGTTCGTGACGCACATAAGACGAATACGCACAACCAATACTAGATACAATGCAATCATCACATACTAAAGTATTAAACAATTAACTAAAGAATTCCATAATAAATCCGTTACAACCCCATGATCACGATTAGCCCATAATAGAACTTATCACCATCATAGGTTCATATGAAATCATAATAAACAACACAAGAAAATAATAACTAAACTAATTATATTAAAACAGAGTACGTCAGAAGAGTAAATAAGTCAAAGCAAGAAAACTAGCATCCAACGTTACAACGAAACAAGAATCACAAGAAAATATGCTTCCTCTTCGCTGCAGTGTGCTAAATCGGTCTTCTTCCTTATCTCCTTCGCTTCTTGCGTAAAACACAATCTAAAACATAATCTCCTTCATTCTCTCTGTGAAAACGTCTCAAATCTACTTATATAATAGTCCCATAAAACTCAGATTACATAGAAGTTGGAAGCCAAACAGAAGTAGAAGTCTAAAATAATTTATCCTTTTCCCCGACCCTGCGCGGCCGCTCAGCATTTCTGCGCGGGCGCGCAAGGCTGCTGCGCGGCCGCTACGCATTGCTGCGCGGGCGCGCAGGACCCTACTGGAAAAAATCCAGGTTTGCTCCGTTTCTTCGCCGTAATCTGCCCGTTCTTTTCCTCTCGCAATGGTGAACACATGCCAAGGCTTATTCTTGATGATTCCTCCTCCGAAATGCAACTAATACCCTGAAATGCATAAACACTAGAAAAACGCATCAAATACACAAAATACTTGATTTTAAGACACCAATTTAAGCCATTTTAAGACATTCTAAGTGGTATAAAATGCCACTTATCACACCCCCAAACTTAAATCGATGCTTGTCCTCAAGCGTCACAGACTCAAAACAAATAAAAATATGCATGAATGCAATCTATATGAAAATGCAACGATCCCCCTTACTACAATTAACCAACCAAATTGTCACATCTCAACGAATGCAGTTAGACAACTAAAGATCAATAAACTCATGCAAACGGACATACAGCCAGAAACGTGGTGTGTGCAAATGCTTAACAGATATGCTTCGGAACTAGACCAATTACTATGACTAGACTATCTTCAAGGCAATCCTACGATTATACAAAGAATAAAAATTCTAGGCACAAAGTGATATACAACACTACAAGAACTCTGGAGCTTACTACGGAATTGTGCTTTTTATTTACAACTCAAATGCTTATTTGACCGTGCAATGAGTGAGGTCCATAAAAGACTTATACAATGGTATCCATGTAACGAGCGTTAGGTTAGCGGATCCCAGACTCTAAAAGCCTTAGGTCACTAGGCACAAAGTCCCCTAAGAACTTAATAACTCGAATACCAAAGAGCCCACTCTTGATCAATTATGCAAAAAAAATTTTTTTTTCTCTGAGCAAGTGCGTTTCGCTCCATCTTGCTCAACCCTAGACTACTCGCATAACATGCGAGCCGGCTACTAGCCATTTGACGCCTAGCCACAACTAGCAACAAATTCCATTTTTACTCCATTTTTTTTTCTTTTTCATGCCTTTACCACTAAGAACCTATTATCAAATTTGATAGGGATAAATAAATTATGATTGTATAATTAAATACTGCATTAATTGTACAAGCTGTGGGCTACTAGGCCCAATAAAAAGATATATGAAACTCAGACCAGAAAGGTTAAGCCTGATGGACCAGATCAGGCCTGATGGAATAAAAAAGGCCCAAAAGCCCTAATTATTAATTAATTTCATAATTAATTAATAAGGGAAAAATCAGCTATTGAGAAGAGTCCCAATAAGGATATAAATCCTTATAGATTAGCCTCAAGGGGACCTAAAAGGATAAGGGATCAGCTTCCTACTTCCTAGGACTCCTAAGTCTATCCTAATTCAGAGGCTTGTCCACCAAGTCTCCTATACCAAGTCCAATTCAAGGACTCCCACATCTATATAAGGGGCCTCACCCCACAAATCAGAACTACATTTTTTGACTTGATCCTTGGCAATCAGCAAGGTACGTAGGCATCTTGTTAAGGCAGATTGAGTCACGAAACACAAGAGCAGTCAAATCGAGCCTTGGAGCTCACATTCCTTAGTATTAAATACAGCAATTATATATAGTAGTTTTAATCCATAACATTTGGTGCCGTCTGTGGGAAAAACGGAACAACAACCATGGCGAGAACACGGAGAACAACCAGCACTCTGGAGGAGGGAACACCATCAGGGACAACCCAGGTGATTTCATCAACCGTGGAGGTTCCTCCCCATTCAACTTATGCATCTACTCAGGGGGAAGCCCAGACAGGGGCAACTCATCCTCAGCCACAAGGGACAACTCCCCCGACTATTCAAGGTACGAATCCTCAAGTTCAACAAATACATATACCTGTGAATTCTCGACCCGTCGGATATGAATATTCAACTATTGTTACTACTAACCCCCCTTATGGGATGCCCCTTCACCCTGAGGTTGGAGGAAGTGGATATGCTGGGCGAAGCGAAGCACGAGGGAACTCGCCCCCTATCCCTGAGGATCGGGAATTTTCTGGTCCATACACTGAGAGAGACTCCGAATCTTCGGATGATGAAGTAGCCCCGAGAAGGAGGTGTCCTGGAAAAGAGCCAATGCCCGATGGAAGGCAACGCCCCCAAAGCACCCCAGGGGCGAATCCCCAAGAAGTGCAGGAAAAGATTAGGGCTCATGAGGCTGAAATCCAAAGGCTGAGGCGTGATTTGGAGGCTCACCAAGCCACCAGACCCCACATACCTCCTAGGGGGAGAAATCCTCCTCCTATCATAGACCTGGATGGTCCGGTAAGAAGAAGGGCTGCTGTCCCAAGAACTGATCCAAGCAATCTCCTTCCCCTTGGAGATCCTGATGATCCAACTCCACCCTTCACAGAAGAGATAATGAATGCCCATATCTCAAGAAAATTCAAGATGCCCACTATCAAAGCCTATGATGGCACGGGAGACCCCGCTAATCATGTTAGGACATTCTCTAATGCACTGCTGCTGCAACCCGTGAATGATGCTATAAAATGTCGGGCCTTCCCTCAAACCCTGTCGGGTATGGCTCAAAGATGGTACAGTCGCCTACCCCCAAATTCTATTGGATCATTCAGAGAATTAAGTCAGGCTTTTATTAAGCAATTCATCAGTGGAAGAGTCCATGAGAAAAGTTCAGCATCTCTTATGAGTCTTGTGCAGGGAGCTAAAGAATCCTTAAGAGATTACCTAAATCGTTTTACAAAGGAGGCTTTAAAAGTCCCAGACCTTGATGATAAGGTAGCCATGATAGCACTGCAACAAGGAACTAGGGATGAGTTTTTCAAGATGTCTTTGGCTAAACGACCCCCTGAGAGCATGTTGCAGCTCCAAGAGAGGGCAGGGAAGTATATCAAGGTTGAAGAAAGTATGAGGAAGACCGTAGTAAGTAATGAGCCCACTGGAGGCAAGAAACGAAAAACTGATTTGGAGTATATCGCTAAGGATAAATATCCTAGAACTGAACAAAACCCTGATTCAACCCCCAAGAAGGGAGGACCTGGGCAAAAGTTCACTGAATACGCTAAGCTGAATGCTCCCAGAAGTCAGATTTTGATGGAGATTGAGAAAGATAGAGATATTCGCTGGCCTAAGCCCTTGAAGGCTGATCCCGCCAAGCTAGATAAGGGCAAGTATTGCAGGTTTCACAAAGATGTTGGCCATGACACCGATGAGTGTAGGCAGTTGAAAGATGAAATTGAGTTTTTGATTCGAAAAGGAAGATTGAACAAGTATACTGGAGATGGAGGAGACAGAAATAATAATGGAAGGAAGAACTTTGAAGATCGTAGGAGGGACCAAGATGATCAGGGGCGGAATCCCCAACCTAGAGGACCAGTTATAAACACCATTTATGGAGGGCCGAGACCTCGAGGGCCTGTGATAAACACGATCTTTGGAGGTCCAACTGCTGCTGGATTGTCCAAAAATTCCAGAAAGGCATATACTAGAGAGGTTATGCATATTGTTGGAGAAGCCCCGAAGAGGGCCAGGACAGAAGTAACATTGGCTTTTGATGATTCCGACCTAGAGGGTGTGAAGTTTCCCCATGACGACCCGCTGGTCATAACGCCGATAATAGGAAATAGCCCGGTTAAGAGGGTCCTTGTGGATAATGGTGCTTCTGTGGATATCTTGCTCCATGACACCTTTCTAAGGATGGGGTATAACGACTCCCAGTTGACACCAACCGACATGCCGATATATGGATTTGCTGGAGTAGAATGTCCTGTGGAAGGGATAATTAAATTGCCAACCACCATAGGTACGGAGCCAAGGCAAGCAACGCAGATGCTGGATTTTGTGGTGGTAAAGGCTAGTTCAACTTATAATGCTATCATGGGGAGAACAGGGATACATGCCTTCAAGGCAGTCCCCTCTTCCTACCATTCAGTCATGAAGTTTCCCACCCGAAACAGGATTGGAGAAGAGAGGGGAGATCAAAAAATGGCTAGAAGCTGTTATGTGGCCTCTTTGAGGGCGGATGGAGTCGGGGGGCAGGTTCTTCCTATTGAAGATATGGATGTTCGAGAAAATGATGAGAATAGAGGAAGGCCAGCAGAAGAATTGGTTTCGGTTCCTTTAGATCCCAAGAATCCTGAGAGGATGACTTTCATTGGAGCTACATTAGAGGAGCCCCTTAGAGGGAAGTTAGTGAAATTTTTGCAAGAAAATAGTGATGTGTTTGCATGGTCAGCAGCTGATATGCCAGGCATAGACCCGGAGTTAATTACCCACAAGTTAAACGTGGATCCAAGCTGGAAGACAGTGAAACAAAAGAAAAGAAATTTTGCCCCGGAAAGACAAGAGGCTATAAAGCAGGAAGTGGAAAAGCTCTTAGAGGCTGGTTTCATTGAGGAGATTCAATTTCCGGAATGGTTGGCAAACCCTGTAATGGTGAAGAAGGCTAATGGAAAGTGGAGGATGTGTATAGACTTCACCGATCTGAATGATGCATGCCCCAAAGACTGTTTTCCGCTGCCTAGAATTGATACTTTGATTGATGCCACCGCTGGACATGAGATGCTGAGTTTCATGGATGGGTTTAGCGGATACAACCAGATCAAAATGCATAAGGATGACATTCCAAAGGTATCATTTATCACTGACTTTGGTGTTTATTGTTATCTTGTTATGGCGTTTGGTCTCAAGAATGCAGGAGCCACCTATCAAAGGTTGGTGAATAAAATTTTTAAGGATCTTATTGGGAAGACTATGGAAGTCTATGTTGATGACATGCTAGTCAAGAGTCTAGTAAAGACTGATCATATAACCCATTTGAGGGAAGCTTTTGAGGTCCTGAGGTACCACAAGATGATGTTGAATCCCACGAAGTGTGCTTTCGGAGTAGGATCTAGAAATTCTTGGGATTGATGGTCTCAAAGAGGGGAATTGAGGCTAACCCCGATAAAATAAAGGCAATCCTGGACATGGAACCCCCAAAAACTGTCAAGGATGTTCAGAAACTCACAGGAAGGGTTGCTGCGCTAGGACGATTCATCTCCAAGTCAGGAGACAAGTGCTTGTCATTCTTCAAGTCATTAAAGAACATTAAAGACTTTGTATGGAGTGAGGAAAATCAGAAGGCATTTGAAGAGTTAAAGAAGTATATGGGCCAGGCCCCGTTGTTGGCCAAGCCAGTTCTGGGTGAAGTTTTATTCTTGTACTTGGCTGTTTCAGAAAGCGCCTTGAGCGCGGTGTTGGTTAAGGAGGAACTGAAAGTCCAGAAACCCGTATACTATGTCAGCAAAATTTTGCATGTTGCTGAGTTGAATTATTCAGCCATTGAGAAATTCGCTTTAGCCTTGGTAATGGCTTCAAGAAAGCTGCGTCCTTATTTTCAAGCTCACCAAATTGAAGTGCTAACAAATCAGCCACTGAGAAATATCATTCACAGTCCCAAGGCAAGTGGGAGACTGATTAAGTGGGCAATAGAATTGGGAGAGTTCGATCTCAAGTATAAGCCACGTATGGCCATAAAAGCCCAGGCACTAGCTGACTTCGTGGTGGAATGTACCATACCCAACCAAGAAGTCGGGGGGCAGGAAGATACCACACCTCAAGACGAGGGAGTCGACAATGGGGACAAGGAGAAAGAATATTGGGTTCTCTATTTTGATGGAGCATCAAAAACAAATTCCAGTGGAGCAGGGTTGGTTTTGCAAAGCCCTGATGGATTCTTAATTGAGTATGCCATGAAGCTAGACTTCCCAACCACAAACAATGAGGCAGAGTATGAAGCCCTGATTGCTGGCCTTGGTCTAGCTGGGACACTTAGAGTCAAAAACTTAAAGGTCCGTGGAGACTCGAAGTTGATCATATCCCAGGTAAAGGGAGAATTTGAAGCAAGGGATGATACGATGGCAAAGTATGTTCGCCTAGTAAGGGCTGTGATGACCCAATTTAATGAATGCCATGTTGAACACATTCCAAGGGAAGAAAATGCTAAAGCAGATGCGCTATCAAAGTTTGCTTCATCTGAGATTGAAGAAAGTTCAGGAAGTGTGTACTTCCGTGTCTTGAAGACACGAAGCATAGATGTTAAGCTTGTGGCTCCCGTAGGCTTGGGGACGTCATGGATTGATCCCATCAAGGCTCACATTCAGACCGGTTGGTTGCCAAGCGATACAATTGAGGCACGGAAGTTAACTGTTCGAGCACTAAGGTACTCTTTGATAGATGGGATTCTATATAAAAGATCTTTCGTGGTTCCTTACTTGAGGTGTCTCAGGCCCGATGAGGCACGCTTAGCTCTTGAGGAAGTGCATGGAGGTATTTGTGGGCAACACTTGGGGGGCAGGGCCTTGGCTCATAAGATAACTCGTTTAGGCTTCTATTGGCCAGAAATGATGGCTGATGCCAAAGAATATGTAAAGAAGTGTGATCGTTGTCAGAAGCATGCACCAGTCGCCAGACAACCCCCCGAGATGCTGACCTCTATCAACTCACCTATTCCCTTTGCTATGTGGGGGATGGATATTCTAGGGCCTTTTCCTATGGCCACAACACAAAGGAAGTTTCTGATTGTAGCCATTGATTATATCACCAAGTGGATCGAAGCCAAACCTTTGGCCAAAATCACAACTAAGCAGGTTGCACAATTCCTGTGGGAAAACATTATGTGCCGATATGGAATTCCCCGTATCCTCGTCACTGACAATGGAACACAATTCAACAACGAGGAATTCAAGAAGTATTGCGAAGAAAATGAAATTGAGTTACGGTTCACCTCTGTGGCTCACCCGCAAGCCAATGGGCAAGCGGAGGTAGCAAATCAGATAATCCTGGATGGACTAAAGAAGAGGATCGAAAAGTCAAGAAATAACTGGGTGGATGAGATACTTCCCATATTGTGGGCCTATAGGACTACCTGTAGAGTCACGACAAATGCAACTCCTTTCATGTTGGCATATGGGGCGGAAGCAGTAGTTCCCGTGGAAATATCACATTCTTCTCCAAGGATTCAGGCTTTTGATGAAAAAGAAAATGAGGAAGGGCAGAAGTTAGCCCTGGATTTAATCGATGAAGTGCGAGATAAAGCACACGCAAAAATAGTAGAATATCAGAAAAAGGCTTCATTCTACTACAACCTAAGGGTTAAAGAGAGGTTTTTCAAACAAGGTGACCTAGTCTTGAGAAAAATAGAGGCTTCTGGTGTCGGACAGAAAGGAAAGCTTGCCCCAAATTGGGAAGGGCCGTATAGAGTCAAGAGCGTTCAGGGTAGAGGAACCTACAAGCTGGAGACTATGGATGGTTTTGAAGTCCCGAGAACCTGGCACGCACAAAACCTGAAGGTTTACTACGTGTGAGATGGTCGAAGTACGATTCTCACTCGTCAGGATGATGGCGAGTAGGTTGAAAAGCACCTTGAAGCTTTGCTTGCTTAGGATTTATATGTTTTAGTTTTATTACGAAATTTATTAAGACTTGTGTAAGGGACGAATCCCAGACAATTTTATGAAATTCATAAGTTCTTCAAAGTATGTTTGTGGCCTAACAAATAAAAATCAAATGCATGGATGCAAGCATAAAAGGTGATAAATGAAATAGATCTGATAGATGTTACAAAAGTTTGATAAATAAAGTCTCGAAAATAAAAAAAGCCACGCAGGGCTGAAAAAGCTCTAAGGAGCTGAAGTACCCTCGGCATCCATATCATCGTCCTCTCCACTCTCGCTGGATGTCTCTGTCGTCTCGGAGGAGGAGGAAGAGCTGTCGTCCTCAGCAGGTCTGGAAGAAGACTCGGGAGGAGGAAGGAGTGGATCCTGAGGAACATGGTCTGAGACAACTACTCGGGTACGAAACCTCTGTAGTAAAGCCTCGTCATCAGGACAGATATAGTCCGCCGGGTTAATATCAGGACAAGCCTCGTTCACGGTCCCAAGGGCCGTGTCCCAACCAGTCCTAAAAAACTCGGGAAAGACTGAATCATCCCTAATCCTCATAGATTGGGCAAACTCCTCCGAGTCCAGATAGTTGTCTATAGCCTTATCCTTATCCGCCCGAAGTACCACCAGCTCGGCGTTAGACTCTCCGAGTTCTTCCTCCTTACGCTTGAGCTTCTTCTCCAGGGTAGCATACTTCTTCTGCTGCCTCCTGAGGGCATTATCGGCCTTATCAGAAGCCCGCTTCCATGATTCGGCTTGCCTCACAGCGCCTTGAAAGTAGGCGTTAGACTGAAACAAAACAATTAACAAAGTATAAGGCAAGAAAGTGCTACAAGAACGAGAAATAAGTTTAAAAAAGAGAAGGCATACCGAAGCCAGAGATTGGGCTTCCATGAGCTTAATCCTCTCAAGGTCAGGGGTGGCCACCACATCAGTAAAGTCCTTTGGAGTCACGCTATGGTAGGACCAATCCCAAGCATGCTTCGTGGAACCGACCACGGTATCCCCTCGGCGGAATCCCCAGAGAGGCTGAAAGGCGCCTGTAGCAGCAGCAGCAGGGGCAGCAGCAGTGATAGGAGCATTATGGCCCTCAGCTCCTTCAGTTGAAGCCTCCCCCATAGGCTCCTTGTGCTTTCTCAAGAAGATAGGCTCTGTCGCCTTTCCTCTGGTGTCTAGGCCTGCTAACCGAGCTTTCTTCATCCTAGCTGTTTCCTCGACCAAGGGGACATTGTCCTCGTTAATCTCCTTAGCAGCTGAAACAAAGCAAAAGACAAAATAAGTGATGTTAATAATGCGTGAAATAAAGAAAAATTGAGAAGGGAAGAGAAATACCCTGTTGAGAAACAGAGGATAGTCCCACATGAATCAGGGAAAACTCTTCTAAAAGAGTCCAGCTGGTGGTGGTGCCATCATCCTGAGTGAGCCCATTGTAAATGATAGTTTCTTCAGGAGTTAAGTGAATGGATTTGAGGCTACCATCACTGACCTTCCCGAAGGAAGATCGAAAGAGCGTGCCCCAGTCGCCATTCTCCCAACGTAACCCAACGAAACTATTCCTCCAATTTGGATTATTATCAGGAATAGAGGCGCTATTAAAGATATGTTTGCTTTTGGGCCTTTGTTTGACATAAACCCAGCCACAAATATTGGAAGAACTATTGTAACATTGAAAGACTTTCCTAAAAACGGCTACAGAAAGAGGAAAGCCCTCCCTAAGACAACAAACCATAAAACATAGAATATTCCTCCAGGCGTTTGGAGGAAGCTGACACGGGTTGATTTGTAAGTCAGCCAAAAGATGAGGGATAAAAGGATGGAAAGGGAACCTAAGCCCAGCATTAAGGGCGTCGGTGTAGATGAAGAGAGTATCGGGCCTCCAGTGGCAAGTACGGTCACCACCAGAGACTGGAACTAGTCTAAAGGGGGGAGGGACGTTATAACGAGCATTTAGTTTATTGAAATCTATGTTATGCCAAGTATTACAGTGATTAAAGGAGTCGAGATGTGCAGTGGAAGGATATTCATCCCCCCTAGTATTAATCATATCAATTAAAGACATATATGAAGAGCGGATCTCGATATCCTTACCTCGTTTTGAAGCCGAGGCTATCTTGGCCGCCCTCTCGGAACTCTTGTCAGCCATCTAGTAAAGACTGGAAAAGACTTGGGAGGAGGAAGAAGTGGATTTGAGGGAGGAGAAGATTAGGAAGTTTGAGATGAAGAGAAATGAAATGAGAGGTGTGAAGAAGCACACTCTCATCCCACCTATATATAGGAGAAATAAGGGGATTTGGGCCTCAAAAAAGCCCATTTGAGCCCAATAATAAGAAGCTTCTGGAATTATCCAGAAAATCCCTGGAAAAATTGAGAGAAATTTGAATTTTTTTGAAGATTCTGGAAGAATCCAGAATAACCTTAGAAGAATTTGGAATTTGGGCTCAGAAATGAGGCCCAATTCTAGAAAAATCTTGAAAAACCCAAGGCCCAGTACCAAGGCCCAGTACCAAGGCCCAAATACAAAAAGCCCTATTTGAGGCCCAAAATGATTTTTTCAGGCCCAGGATTAATAAAGATAGTGGGCCCCAAGGTCAGAACAGCCCAGAAAAGGGCCCAATTAGTTAAAAATACAAAACCCAGTTGAAATGGGCCCAGGTTATAAACCAAGAAAGGGGATGGCCCAAAAGAATACAGCCCAGGTTTAAGGGCCCAAATCCAAATTACAGAAATATATGCAAGAAGTTAATTCAAGACCAATTCGACCAGGAAACACAAAGGAATCCTGATCGAAACTCCTGAGGTCGAAATCTTGTCGATCAGGGCTGAAAAATAAGCTTAATTCGACCTGAATTAAGACTCATTCGACTAGAAATCAACTGAAAACCCTGGTCGAAACAATCCTGCTCGAAATTGCTTCGACCAAGGCAAGGAAGGTGGCTAATTCGGTCAAAATATAGAATTCTGACCCAACATCCTGACCGAAACTTTCCTGCTCGAAAAAAGGACAAGGAGGTAGGAAAAATCCTGGCCGAAATTCGACCAGGACTTCTGCTCGAAACACTCCTGCTCGAAATAGCTTCGACCAAGGCAAAGAAAGGTGGTTAATTCGGTCAGAAACACAGGAATCCTGACCGAAAGGGACAAAAATTCCTAGTCGAAGATTTCTGCTCAAAAAAAAAAAAAAAAAAAAAAAAATACAAAGCAAAAATCCTGGTCGAAGTTCGACCAGGAAGTGAGGTCGAATGTACCCTCCTCGAATTCCCTTCGACCAAGGCACGACAAAGGCTAATTCGACCAGGATCCTGGTCGAATGGATTTTTGGTCGAAAATTGTATAAAAAAAAAGAGAGAGAAAAAAGGAAGAAAAAGAAAAGGAAGAAAAATCCTGGAAAATTACAAAAAATAAGGAAATTCCTTAAATAGTTTCTGAAAAATGTTAATGTTTTCAGAAATAAGGAATAAATCCAGAAATTAAGGATAAATCCCAGAAAAATAAGGAAAAATCCCAGAAAAATTAGGGAAAATTCCAGAAATTAAGGGAAAATTCCAGAAATTAAGGATAAATCCCAGAAATTAAGGGAAAAATCCAGAAATTAAGGGAAAAATCCCAGAAATTAAGGGAAAAATCCAGAAATTAAGGATAAATCCCAGAAATTAAGGGAAAATTCCAGAAATTAAGGATAAATCCCAGAAATTAAGGGAAAAATCCAGAAATTAAGGGAAAAATCCCAGAAATTAAGGGAAAATTCCAGAAATTAAGGATAAATCCCAGAAATTAAGGGAAAAATCCAGACATTAAGGGAAAAATCCAGAAATTAAGGGAAAAATCCAGAAATTAAGGATAAATCCCAGAAAAATAAGGAAAAATCCCTGAAAAATTAGGGAAAATCACAGAAAAATTAGGGAAAATTCCAGAAATTAGGGAAAAATCCCGGAAATAAGGGAAAAATTCCTGGAAATCAAAATAATTCCTAAATAAAAGGAAAAATTCGTTGTAAACGTGTAGGTCGCTCCACACTTTACGGAAAAATGAAACCCTGTAAGGGAACAAATAGACTTAACTTCTGCGAAACCTATTCAATGTTTCCCAAAAGTTGGGGGGCAAATGATAGGGATAAATAAATTATGATTGTATAATTAAATACTGCATTAATTGTACAAGCTGTGGGCTACTAGGCCCAATAAAAAGATATATGAAACTCAGACCAGAAAGGTTAAGCCTGATGGACCAGATCAGGCCTGATGGAATAAAAAAGGCCCAAAAGCCCTAATTATTAATTAATTTCGTAATTAATTAATAAGGGAAAAATCAGCTATTGAGAAGAGTCCCAATAAGGATATAAATCCTTATAGATTAGCCTCAAGGGGACCTAAAAGGATAAGGGATCAGCTTCCTACTTTCTAGGACTCCTAAGTCTATCCTAATTCAGAGGCTTGTCCACCAAGTCTCCTATACCAAGTCCAATTCAAGGACTCCCACATCTATATAAGGGGCCTCACCCCACAAATCAGAACTACGTTTTTTGACTTGATCCTTGGCAATCAGCAAGGTACGTAGGCATCTTGTTAAGGCAGATTGAGTCACGAAACACAAGAGCAGTCAAATCGAGCCTTGGAGCTCACGTTCCTTAGTATTAAATACAGCAATTATATATAGTAGTTTTAATCCATAACAAAATTCTAAGCATAATAAATAGATTATCCTCGAAAATAATCAGATCATAACAACAATCTAGCCCTTAAGCATTCTCTAAGACTTAGTGAAAATACAAGTGCTTCTAGCATGCATATCAACCTACACAACTTAATATCACTTTAATGCTATCACTACACTCGCATCAATATCACAATTCAGTCGATAAATCATTGCAAAAGGGATCATGGTATATGCATGAGCTATATGATATGACAAAAAAATAAAGCTATATAAAAAAAACTATATGGCAAAAATTATGCAACTATATGAACTAACTATCATGAATATGCAGCTATATGACACACACAAAATATTCCTTAACTACCACCCCCAAACTTAAAATCTTCACTGTCCCCAGTGAAGGTAGTAGAAAGGAACACAGGGTATACCTACTCGGAGTCATCATCATCATCACCCTCAGTGGGTGGAGTATCAGGCGGCGGGTATGCAGAGTCCTCACCAAAAACTGGCCACTGGATATCAGCTCCAAGGCCTCGAAAAGCAGTCCCTAACGCAAGAGTGAGCTCCTGAGCAAACCTGCTCTGCGTCTCATACATGGCATCCATCCGCCGTGAAAGCCTCCTATACTGGGCATCACCCATCCCAGCACCCTCCTGAGCTCTCAAAGAACCAGCCTCACCATGCCCTGGCCTAGCCATAGTAGCACCTCGTGCTGGACGTCCTCCTAGAAGACGATAACCCAGCCCATGCTCCTCAGGCTCACCACCGGTCCACTCCTGCATCCCATTCAGAGTGCCAGAATCTATCGGAGCTGCTGGCAACTGTAACTGCTCATGAGCCGGCCAGTTCACTCCTACTGCTCGGCATAGATTCGTAACCGTGGATGCATAAGGGATGTTCATATGCTTTGCTCCCCTCAAAAACTTCAGAATTCCTTGGTAGATAAACTCACCAAGGTCCACATAGTATTCCTCATTCAGAATTCCCCACAACAACTGTGCTCTCTCAACTGTGACCTCGTGTGCATGTGAAGAAGGCAAAATATTAGCACATATAAATGCATTCCATGCACGGGCATACCTGTTCATGGCGATCGCCGGAAAGTGACGATACTCATTATTGGCTGGACTGCGGTTCCAAACTGTGCCCGGTCGACAGAGAGTCGCACAAATCAAATCCAAGTCAAAATCCTCAGCAGTCTTTTCATTCCAGTTCTCCTCCTCGGGCTTCCTCTCTCGCTGTCCAATCACACGGCGAATCGCCGCAGGATGATAATCAACCGTCAGCCCACGAACTACAGAAAACCCATTCTTTTCAACCTTCGCGTTCGCGTAGAACTCGCGAACAACACTCATCGGTACTGCTTCGGGTGACTCACAAAAAGCTATCCACCCCTTCTCTGCAATCATGGGCAACAACTCACCATCCCTCCCTGATGGTAAAAACCCCCTCTCCTTCAGAATCGGCTTCCCCAACAGCCTAGTGTACTCCTCCTCCGCAGCTCTGTCAGTTAATCGAGGCCTTGCAGCAGTACCCCTTGATGAATCAGCAGTAGGAACTGTGCTGCTGCTGTCAATAGTGCGTGCTCTCTTGGGTGCCATTGATTTGTGAATAAAAGTGTGTAAGAACTGATTTTTGATGTTTATGAGAGGGTTTAAGTGTAGGAAGTTTGTGGGAGATATGTAGGATAGGTGTATGTATATACAGGGTGTGGAGTAGGTTAAATTAGATTAGGAGTGGGGTTGAGGGATAAAATCATGGGGTAATGGGAAAAGAATTTGTGGGTTTATGTTCTGTGATGGTTTTTTTGTGTTTTTTTTTTTTTTTTTTTTTTTTTCTGAACTGCAAAAAATTTTCTGGAACTCGACCCCTGCGCGGCCGCTCAGCATTTCTGCGCGGGCGCGCAGCAAGCTGCGCGGCCGCTCAGCATAGCTGCGCGGGCGCGTAGAGGGTCTCTGGAAAAAAAATTTTCAGCCCCTGTTTTCTGATTTTTTTTGTGTTTTTGGATAGGTTATTAACTTCTAAGGGTTCCTGTAACAACAATTCATGGGTTGCCTCCCACGCAGCGCTTCTTTTTCGTCATTAGCTTGACGTTCCGTACCTTTCTCAAGTAGTCAACAAATTGGCACTAACCACCTCTCGGTTTGCCATGTCCCCATAGTAGTGCTTCAACCGCTGACCGTTAACCTTGAATGCTTGGTCCGAATCATTCTCAAAAATTTCCACCGCTCCATGTGGAAACACAGTTTTGATAATAAAAGGTCCAGACCACCTTGATTTCAACTTCCCAGGAAAAAGTCGGAGCCGAGAGTTGAATAAAAGAACTTGTTGCCCTGGCACAAATAACTTAGGATGTAGCTTCCTATTGTGCCACCTCTTCACCTTTTCCTTATACATTTTGTTATTCTCGTACGCTTGCAGTCGAAATTCATCAAGTTCATTAAGCTGAAGCATTCTTTTCTTACCAGCTGCATCTAAATCTAGGTTCAATTTCTTCAATGCCCAGTAGGCCTTATGCTCAAGCTCCGCCGGTAGATGACATCCCTTACCGTACACCAACTGAAATGGTGACATCCCAAGTGGAGTTTTGTATGCTGTTCTGTAAGCCCAAACAGCTTCATCGAGCTTTAAAGACCAATCCTTCCTTGACGGACAAACAACCTTCTCTAGAATGCGCTTTATCTCTCTGTTAGACACTTCCGCTTGACCATTTATTTGCGGATGATAGGCAGTAGCTACTCGATGATTCACATTATAACGCTGCATCATAGAAGTGAACTTACGGTTGTAAAAATGCGATCCTTCATCACTTATGATTACCCGAGGCGTTCCAAACCTTGTGAAAATTTGCTTATGAAGAAAATTTAGCACTGCCTTTGCATCATTTGTCGGTAAAGCTTTAACTTCGACCCATTTTGAGACATAATCGACTGCCAGCAAGATGTACTGATTATTTCAAGACGAGATAAAAGGCCCCATGAAATTGATTCCCCATACATCAAAGACCTCGACTTCAAGCATCACATTTAATGGCATCTCATCCTTCCTTGACAAATTTCCCACTCTTTGGAAATGATCACACCTTAAAACAAACTGATGAGCATCCTTGAACAAAGTAGGCCAGAAAAAACCTGCTTGCAGAATACGAGCTGCCGTCTTCTCACCTCCATAGTGTCCACCATAAACCGTGGAATGACAGTCTCGTAATATCCCCTCCGTCTCACAGAACGGGATACATCTCCTAATGATCTGGTCAGCTCCCTGTCTAAACAAATATGGTTCATCCTACATATACCACTTCACCTCATGCAGAAACTTCTTCTTTTGAGCGGATGTCAAATTAAGCGGCATTATATTGCTGACAAGATAGTTTACAATATCTGTAAACCATGGTTCTTCCTCCTGAATTGCAAACAACTGCTCATCCGGAAAAGATTCATTGATTAACGTCTTATCTTGTGAAGTAGAATCGGGATTCTCCAACCTAGAGAGATGGTCAGCTACTTGATTCTCAGTACCTTTTCTATCTTTGATCTCTAACTCAAATTCTTAAAGTAAAAGCACCCAACGAATGAGTCTTGGCTTCGAATCCTTCTTAGAAACCAGATAGCGAATAGCTGCATGATCAGTGAATACTGTCACTTTCGTACCAAGCAGATAAGATCGAAATTTCTCAAAGCCAAAGACTATAGCCAAAAGCTCCTTGTCAGTAGTGGTGTAGTTCAATTGGGCCCTATTTAAAGTCTTACTCGCATAGTAGACCACATGGAAGAGATTTTTCTTGCGTTGTCCCAGAACTGCACCTACCGCATAGTCACTCGCATCACACATCATCTCAAACAGTTCTGTCCAATCTGGTGCTGTAATAACTGGTGCCGTGATCAAACTCTCCTTGAGAGTCTCGAATGCTGCCAAAAATTCATCATCAAATTTGAAAGGCACATCTTTCTCAAGTAAATTGCACAACGGCTTAGATATCTTTGAAAAGTCCTTGATGAATCGCCGATAAAAACCCGCATGACCGAGAAAACTACGGATTCCTTTCACCGAATCAGGTGGGGGAAGATTTTCAATGACTCCCACCTTGGCCTTGTCCACCTCCAGACCTAGAGACCTTATGCCCAAGGATAATGCATTCACGCACCATAAAATGACATTTCTCCCAATTAAGCACCAAATTAGTTTCCACGCATCTTTTGAGTACGGCGCGCAGATTATTCAAACATTCATCATATGAGTGTCCAAAGACGGAGAAGTCATCCATGAACACTTCGACGTTATTTCCAATCATGTCAGATAATATAGCCATCATACATCTCTGAAAGGTGGCCGGGGCACCACATAACCCAAACGAAACTCTATGAAAAGCAAATGTGCCAAATGGACAAGTGAAGGTAGTCTTTTCCTGATCCTCTGGTGCAATACAAATCTGATTATACCCGGAATAACCATCCAGAAGACAAAAATACTCATGTCCCGCCAATCTGTCAAGCATTTGATCAATGAATGGGAGAGGGAAGTGATCCTTCCTTGTGGCTTTATTCAATTTTCTATAATCCATGCATACTCTCCATCCTGTAACTGTTCGAGTAGGGATGAGCTCATTCTTTTCATTTGCGACCACAGTGATACTGTAATAACCCCAATTTTTGAGAAATTTTTGAAACCCTTATGAATAGTGTTTTTGCTGAATGAGAAAACTTTTCATGCCATGCTATGTAGGGGTTCTGTTATTGATCTTATAGGATATTATTAGTACTCTATGTGGTATATAAGTGTATGTAAAGATCGTCAGAATCCAATTCTGAACACTTTGGTTTTTCCCGGAAATCCACTAGATACGGAGAGAATTGAGTATAAGGTAATAGGATAAAAAGGATTTAAATTAAAGGATTATAAGAGAGGATCATAAAAGGAATACAATATATTAAGAAAGGTTAAGGGAACCTAAGTAATAAGATCCCGGGTATGATCCCTCAAACGATAAACGAGAACGAAAGATAAGCGAACCGTAAAACAAATAAGTGACCAAGAGACAACCTTGTACAAGAAGCCAGGGATTGTGACATCATCAAACCACAAGGTGTGGACAAATGGGAGCATTATGACATGTGCAAGGTGACATAGGCATGACAAGAAAGGAAGGAGATGTGGTGACTTTTTAACCACACAAAACCAAGGGCAACTAGGTAATTCACTAAAACAAACAACAAAAATCAACCAACCAAAAGCAAATCAAGCCAAAACACAAAATTCTCTCTTCTTCTTCTTCATGCTCTCGGGTGGTTTTCTTAAAAAATGAAAGTCCAAGCTCCTCCACTTACTACTTAGCAAGGTAATTATCTAAGCTTCCCCATGGATAGTTACATACTTCCTATAAGTTTAAGCTTCTAATTCCAAGCCAATCTTTTTCTATAAATCATGAAAGAAGATGGTGAATAGTGTTTTCAAGAACTAAAATTTGTGTTCTTGAAGTTTTGTTTAGATTAAGCTTGGATAAGGGCTTTAAAGGTGATTCCAAGCCATTCTCTTGATTCTCCACTCTCCAAGGAAGGTATAAACTTCAAACCCTAGCTTTAGTTTTGAGTAATTAGGATTGAATGTGTTTGATATAGCATATGTGAAGCATGATGCTTGATTGGTTGAAGTTTGGTTGAGTTTGTAGAGATTAGTTGGTTTTGTTGCATTGTTGGAGTTGTAAATCTTGGTAATTAGTTAAAGAACCTAAGTAAAGCTTTTAGTTCATGTGAGGAATAAGTATAAATGGTTAATGTGGATTTGTTGGGGCTGTTATGATGTGGTTTGGAGGGATATTGGTTGTATGATTGATTTGGGGTTGATTTGTGGTTGGTATTGAATGGCTTAAAATTGGGAAATAGCGTAAACATAGTCCTCGTAACGTCCGATTTTCTGTAGACTGTTTTTGTGCATAACATTAGGACCCGAGAACCCCCTGCTAGATTATGACCACTGCCATGTTTAGATAGCTCATGTTACGAGCTTCGTTTTGATATGTAGTTCGTTCGATTCCGATGCACGGTTTAGGAGAAACGACCGTTTCAAGTAACGGCGTTTCGCGAACGAAACTTTTCCCCTCGCCTTACTTTGAAGCATAGGTTAAACACCAAAAAGGGTTAATTAATGTATGAAACATTTATGGTAAGTGTTTTAGGCAGTTGGTAAGACACTCGCGAAGGAATCGCTTTAAAACTCATAAAGGTTAAATTATTAAAAATGGTGGAGCCGAGGGTACCCGAGTGACTTAAGCGAATCAGTGAGCGCAAAACAAGCGTTAGAGTCTAAGTTAGTTAAAGTATAGATTTACAAGTGACTTTGGTTTAATTCCAACTTACTTGTTGTTTATAGGTTACCAGACTCGTCCCGAGCCATTCGTAACCCCCAGTCGCTCAGGCAAGTTTTCTACCCGTTATACTGTTGTTGTGATGTATATATGTATATGCATTATCTTGTGATAGATGCATGTTGGTTAATTAGCAAATTTTGCGATATATTGAAGCATGCTGATATGGAATATATATGCATGCCTGTTTCGTATTCTTTCCATATATAATTGTTGATAATACCTATGCTAGAGGATAGCGGTAATTTGCATATACCCTTAGTATAGGGACCCAAAGGTGGAAATATTTTCTAAAACCGGGAGTCGAGGATCCCGAGTAGATTTTGTATATATGGATATAAATATAAATATATATATATATACTTATATATATATATGGTCATAGTTTTCAAAACTATTAATCGAATAAGGTTTATTCGATAACTTTAACTTTATTTTATTATTGAATATTATTTCGAATATTATTCGAAGGCGTATGACTCCTTTATATTATTTATTGAATATTACTTGGATATTCATTTGAGGATGTATGACTCCTTTATTTTATTTAATGAATATTATTTATAATATTCATTCGAGGGCTTATGACTCAGCTTATTTTATTTATTGAATATTATTTGAATATTCATTTGAGGATCTATGACTCCGATTATTTGCTGAGATATATTCTTTATTTTATTAAAGAATAAGGTGTAAATAATCAAACTTATTTTCGATTATTCAAATAAAGATAGTACTTTTATATAAGTATATCTTTGGTTATTTAATATCCATTTCAAGTATAAGTTTTAATACTTCTACTTCGATTATTTTTATAAGGATTATCTTTATGAGAATATTATTTAAATAATAATATTCAGGCATTTTCAAAATATTCTGGGGACTGATTTACTTCATTAAATCAGCTTCACTCCAAACATTCTTAAAAATGTTTTGCGAGTCTTCAAAATGATTTTTTAAAAGTTAGAGCGGATCCCAAAACTCATTTTTTTTAAGATCCTCCTTTCGAAGGGGATTTAAATACTCGCTCAAAACCTGAGGGATCCGGCTCTGTGGTGTGCTTTATATTCGCAACAAGGTTGCTGTTTTGATAAATGAATTGATTACTTACCCAACACTCGGGAAGTAAAATTCTTGGAACAAGTTAATCCATTAACAGGCATCGCCTGGGAAATATCGGTGAGTTCTCCTTTCCAAATAGATACGACTTCTTGGTGGAGCCGTATCAACAAGTTTCTACTTGGGGAAAGTGGGGACGAGCTTTACGTTTCAGAGTCATGGATTTCATCTGAACTAGGAGTGGCATAAGTGGCCGAGTAGCGCCGGCCCAGCCTTATTATATTGGCCCAAATGGCCTGGAAGTTCCGCTAAGGCGGTCCATTCCTTAGGAGTTCAGTGTTCGGTTGACAAGTAAATCCGACAGGTTCTCCTCTACATGTAGAAAATGGTGGGGTTGTACTACTACGACTGATCATCGTAAGTGGTCTTCCTGGCGCGGCAAACTCCCGTAATGAGTTCATCATCCAATTGGATAATTTCTGCAACACTACCCAGAGCACTTCGATAGAAAGGCTACGGTTGGGCGATTGTTGAGTGTTGGCAGGGTCAAGTTTTCAAAATGATGTTTACATCAAATGAAGTATCTCGTAACTTCATTTTATTTTGATAATATTTTAAAGATTTAATCTATTCAAATCTTGCCTTATAGTCTCATCTATGTGATGAACTTTTGAAGCTAATTATAACTTGAACGGTGGTAGTTCAAGTAGTATTTGGGAAAGATATAAGTATATTGGGGTATCTTGTAACTTCATCTTTTAAACTTATATCTAATTAATAATTGTCTTATGAATGACAAAGATTTTCAGAAAAACGTTGAGACAAGGTTAGATATATGAGATCACCTTGCAACGATATTTTTTTATACAGTTATACACTGGGACTTTGTGTATATTGTGCATGGAAGAGGACTTCCAATATTTTGAAAAGTATATATGTATATATATATATACTGAATATTTTGCGACTTCATCGCATTAAGATATCAACTTGGTTCATTTCTTTTGACCAAGACTTTCATGAGTACTATGAGAAGGCTCATATATTGTTAATCATTATACATATTATTTTGGTGGGCTTGCTGCTCACCCTTGCTTTCTTCTTTCATCACATAACATCAGATAGACAAGATGAACCGGACCAAGCTCCCTATTCGCAAGAGGTTAGGAGACATTCCGCAGTTTTCTAGAAGCACTGATGCCGCCATAGCTGAGGTAGGAACTACCAATAGGCTAGGCTTTCAACTTTTGATGTATCAGATTATGTATATTTATGAATTGTAATAATGGCAAAGAAATGTAAATTTATTCAGAAACCTGTTTAAGGTGTATTGGCATATAATTGTGGAATAAAACGACTTGTGATTATTTTTGGATATTCATCTCTGAGACTATAACTTGTGGTGTGTGTGTTTATTGTGGGGTCACAGTACAGAGTAGTTGGTTATTTATTAAGATTGGGTGTTGTTAAGGGAAATGGAACTCGTGACAACCCGGATCCCCGACCCCGGATTTGGGGGTGTTACAGAAATGGTATCAGAGCTAAGCGTTATAAACCTCAGAGATGATGGGACGTTAAGATAATAAGTTCACAAAGATAATAAGAACTCTTGCCAAGTTCATAGTCGGGCTACCTAACGTAGTACTGACAGTTAAAACCCTTATGGGAACCCTTATAAATATCGTGATAGAAGCGTAGTTCGTTATCGTAGATGGTAGCGGGACTCCGAACCCTGAGGTTGAGGAGCAACATCGCGATGATATTTTATTACTAATTGGAGATCGGATTGTGGATCCGATAGAGTGTCCTAATGCAGGACCGGATGATGTTGATATTGAGGATTTAGCGGTTGAGGATGTTGTCCTAGAAGGGATAGTTGTTGAGGAGGATCCCATGGAGGATCCTGACAGGATTGGATAAAGGACCACTAATGAATTGATGACCATGGTTTGGTCGACTACCAGAGGTAGGATTGGCCGGTCACTACCGGAGGTTCGTTCAAGTTGTAAAGATAGTAGCCCCTTTAACGCGGCTTACTCGTAAGACTGAGAAGTTCGAATGGACAGAGAAATGCGAGAACAACTTTCAAGAACTGAAGCAGAGGTTGGTGATGGCCCTTATGCTGGCGTTGCCGGATGGAAAAAAAAAAGATTTTGTGAAGTATAGTGACGCTTCGCACAAGGGATTAGGGTGCGTGCTTATGCAGCACGGTAAGGTAATCGCGTACATGTCAAGACAATTAAGGTAATATGAAATTCGATATCCCCACCCATGAGCTTGGGCTCGTGGCAATAGTTTTGCCCTAAAGATTTGAGGCACTACTTGTATGGAGAGAAGTGTGAGATTCACAAACCATAGGAGCTCTAGTACATTCTTACGTAGAAAGAGCTCAACATACGCCAGAGGAGGCGGTTAGAGCTAATCAAGAATTATGATTGGGAGATTCTTTATCATTCGGGGAAAGCCAATATGGTGGCTGATGCCCTTAGTAAAAAGGAGAGACTCAAGATGATAATGTCTTTTGGAGAGTTTATAAGAGATTTTGAGAAAATGGAAATAGTAGTGAAGGTAACCGGAGCCGGTACCGAAAAGCTGTTTGAGATAGCAATACAACCCGAATTATTGGAAAAGAACATATTGTGCCAGTAAAAGTGATGAATGAAGGCAGAGAGCCAACAAATAGATATGAGATTAATACCGAGAGAGATGATAAGGGAATAATGAGGTATTCCTATAGAATTTGGGTTCCAAATGTTTAAGAGCTTAAAGATGAAATCTTAGATGAAAGCTAGTTTGAGGAATAAGAGTTAGAGCAAACCCTGAACGTGATAGTCAGGGAGGTTGCCACCAAGACAAAAGGAACCCATGACATGATGAAGTGGAAAATGAGGATTTAAATTATGTAAGATGACCCCAATTAAGGGGAGTAGGAAGAAATATTTAGACTGAGGAATCAAAAGTCGAGCGAGATAAGGAGACCCGAGACGGTACTCCTATACGGAAATTCATGAACCTGTCTAAACAGAACTTATATTTTATTCCCAACCACCACCTTGAGGAAACAATGTGGTGTGAAATTCTTTCATGACCTTTAAATCGCTAAGCTCTCAGAGTTCCAAGGAACAGGCTGACCCAGCCGAGGCAAGAACCTGGCTAAAGGAAATATAGGAATCATTTGAGATTCAAAATGATTGATGGACCATAAAAGACCGTTTTTGTCACTTACCCTCCTAAGAGAGAGACCACCCATTGGTGAAAGACCAAGAAAGGCACGGAGCCAGAGGTTAGAATAAACTGATTTAAGTTCAGTCAATTGTTTTCGGGAAAGTAATTCCCAAAGATAAGGAGATAGTGTAAAAGCTTTAGAGCCAGAACAAAGACAGACGAGTATGATGAATTATGAGTCTAAGCTGTAAAAGTTGTTAAGATTCGTTCTGAAGACGCGAATCCAGAATGACGGGATATTTGAAATCAATGCTTATGTTGTGTTGGTTCATGAAATAATGATAAGAGAAAGGAAAATAAAAAGGAATTGAGGTGGAAAGGAATATAAAGGCAACAGAGTTTGAGGAATGATAAGGGAGTTGGGTATGAGGAAACCCTAAAGACTCATATTAATAGAAATAGAAAAGTATATGATCGTTAGGATGAGAGTGATTCACCATGAGTTAAAGTTGACGGTTGAAGGCATAAGAGGTGCATATATTTTATCCCCTTTAAGTTGGGAGGATTCGAGGAAACATTGAGATAGTTTGAAGGATAAATAATAAGACGCGGATAGACTAAGGAGACAAGAAAGTAAGAAAGTAGGAAAGTTGGATGAAGGAAGTGACCTTCAATAATGAGAAATGTAAGACCGGTGGCTCGATACCCAAAAAGGGAGGCGCCAGGTATGAGAGATATCCCAACATTGAGGTGAGTGTTGAGATAAACAACGAAAGTAAATAAGGAATTATTAAGAAGAGGTTCACGTTGAACACGACCAATATCTTCCAGAACCTCCTTGTTATCGTTACCAAATTAGGCAAGACAAGCGGATAACCGTTGCTATCTTTTGGAGGCCATATTGATTGACCCCATTTTGAATACAGATGTTATGGTGGAATTAGGTATAGACTATCGAGGTGGAAATGATTAAACAAGATACCCTTATCAGGGATATATGACTTTATTTATCCATGGAAGGATGCTTGTACCTTTTTAGAGGTGGAATTAAGGATAGAACATCGGTAACTTAAAACGAATCCTAGGGGAATGCATAAAGGTTGGCATTTCACCCTTAATAGGGATAGTATGAGTTTTGACAGTATGAATTGGAAAGGATTAAGGTAACAATAACCTTTAAGAATTAGTGGAGAAATTTTTCAGATGTATATAGACAATGGTTCTAGTATTAGTAAATGGTATTTTGATATGCCCTGTATATAGGGAATACAGGAGGAACGATTGAAGGATAACCTTAGAGGTTTTATAAGGAAAAAGGTAATATTCAAAATTCTCAAGAATAGAAATGTGGATAAAGGAAATATGACGTAATTATAATGATGCCAAGTGGGGCACGTGTAAACCACGAGAAAGTATGGATCGAACCAGTAATGGTCGAAATTGTTCAGGGCAATTAGGACTTAAAAAAAAAATGGTGATATTTTTTTCCCATCTGATTTTAAGGAAAGCATTTTCACATAAGCTGTGATTGAAATAAGGTAGAAAATTTATTTGGAGATGGTTAAAGTGACATTGACTGTAAGGAAATTTTACTATCAGGAAAGGCCAAAGAGGTGGCCGACACTTTAAAGGTAAGAGGATAATTATAGGCGCTTGTGCCAAAAGAATACAGTGATGATGGTTAAAACTGTGAAGGTTGTATTATGGTTTGGAAGATTGACATTCCTTCTGATGACTGTGCAATACCCAACCGTAATAGTAGTTGGTAAAGGTTTAATTCGTGTAATCGCCATGAGCGGGCTATCTATCTTAGAAGGTACTATCTTGAGAATGAGCCTGGACCATGTTTCAAAAGGACTTAACGAACCTTTGAGATCAGGAGTGTTCTTCATGAATCAGAAATGGTGATTATGTTACCTCCTTAGAATGATTTGATACGACATGGATAGACTCCGTATGGTTAGCTATTAAGACTTCATGGAAAATGAATGACTACAGTAGGTCAGTGGTGGACCATAGTAAGGCAGCAATGATTCTGCGAGTAATGAGCTGATTACAACCATGAGAGTTGTATTAGAATGGATGTTGAGATTGAGTACCACTAATCGGGTCGTGGTAATGTATAAGTTATCATTGATAGACTAATTAAGTAGAGTATCTACCTATTGAATATTTATTCTTTCTTATCAATAGAGAGTCGTATTATTATACGAGGGAGGTTGCGGTGCAAGCATAGAATTCAAGTAACGATGATGTCTAGAATGAGATCCCAGATTCGATTTTCGATGTCGAGGGAGTTCAAAGGTAATTGTGTATAAGCTCGAGGAAGAGCATGGGTCCATAGAATGATGGACGGGATAGCGAAAATATTTAGGCACGTGAAATGCGATGCTATAATACTTGATGTTGATATAAATACATATATGTTTTGTTCTTCTATGACAAACCTCTATAGTTCAGAGGTAGATTCCAAGCCAGATATTTTATGGCAATAAATTTTTTTTTATGAATATACAATTCTCTTCAATTCGTTCTTTTCTCTTCTTTTCATTTCATGTAAGCTGAGAAGAACAACCCTTCCAGAAGGGGAGGTATTGCCGAATGACTATCTATCTGTGTGATAGAAGCCGAGTAGGATACCAGCTATTGTTTAATTGCTTGTCAAGTACTAAAGGCTGGCCACCTTCTGTACTAACTATGCGATATAACAAGTGTTCATGATCATAGTGATCTCTCAACAAATTCCTTTACTTCTATTTGATTGATCAAATTTTGGAAAATAGAAACAACTGAAAAAGGAGTAATAAAGTGGTGGGAGTATGCGGAATGGGAACACATTCGTGATACTAAGGTTGACGTGGTTATTAAAAGGTTATAGAACACTAATAAGCAAAAGTATAACCAGTATAATATTAGGAACGGAAGGTAGTAGCGATTACGAACTGGAAAAGAATGGGTATTGAGAAGCAGAAGCTCTAATGTTAAAAGCAATAATGAGAGTCTGTGCAATAGACTTGAAAGAATTTGGAATGATCACTTAATTCGGATTGAGTTATCTTACGACAATAGATCATTTGTCATTATCGAGATGTCGCCTTATGAGATCCTTGAGGGAAGACAATGTCGATCTCCCTTATGTTAGGATGAAGTTGTAGAGCGCAAGATGCTCGGACCCGCAGTAGTCCAAAGGACCAAGGATATGATAGATCTAATCAGAGGACGGCTGGTAGTAGCCAAAGATGGACATGATAAGTATGTTGACTTGACACGAAAGGACAAAGAGTACGAAATAGGGGACCTAGTAATGTTATAGGTATCCCTTGGAAAGGATTGATGAGATTCGGAAAGAAAGGAAAGCTAAGTCCACCAATTGTTGGACCCTTGGATATATTAAGGAGTATTGGGAAGTTAGCATATGAGCTAGCCTTACCCCAGAATATGTAGCCAGTCATAGCGTGTTTCACGTATCAATGTTAAGAAAGTGTAATTCGGATGCTAGACAAATAGGGGCATATGAGCGCATAGGCATGCGACCAGACATAACCTATAGGGAGCAACCCGAAAGGGTTATAGAGTGAAAAGGAACAAGTGCTTAGGAGAAGGGTTATCAAACTAGTATGAGTTTGATGGTAGAACCACAATGTGGGAAAATTAACTTGAGAGTTAGAAAGTGCAATACTAAAAAAAAAAGTATCCCCATTTGTTTTCTATCTGATTCCGGGATGGAATCCTTTTAAGGAGGGGAGACTGTAATAACCCCAATTTTTGAGAAATTTTTGAAACCCTTATGAATAGTGTTTTTGCTGAATGAGAAAACTTTTCATGCCACGCTATGTAGGGGTTCTGTTATTGATCTTATGGGATATTATTAGTACTCTATGTGGTATATAAGTGTATGTAAAGATCGTCAGAATCCAATTCTGAACACTTTGGTTTTTCCCGGAAATCCACTAGATACGGAGAGAATTGAGTATAAGGTAACAGGATAAAAAGGATTTAAATTAAAGGATTATAAGAGAGGATCATAAAAGGAATACAATATATTGAGAAAGGTTAAGGGAACCTAAGTAATAAGATCCCGGGTATGATCCCTCAAACGATAAACGAGAACGAAAGATAAGCGAACCGTAAAACAAATAAGTGACAAAGAGACAAGCTTGTACAAGAAGCCAGGGATTGTGACATCATCAAACCACAAGGTGTGGACAAATGGGAGCATTATGACATGTGCAAGGTGACATAGGCATGACAAGAAAGGAAGGAGATGTGGTGACTTTTTAACCACACAAAATAAAGGGCAACTAGGTAATTCACTAAAACAAACAACAAAAATCAACCAACCAAAAGCAAATCAAGCCAAAACACAAAATTCTCTCTTCTTCTTCTTCATGCTCTCGGGTGGTTTTCTTAAAAAATGAAAGTCCAAGCTCCTCCACTTACTATTTAGCAAGGTAATTATCTAAGCTTCCCCATGGATAGTTACATACTTCCTATAAGTTTAAGCTTCTAATTCCAAGCCAATCTTTTTCTATAAATCATGAAAGAAGATGGTGAATAGTGTTTTCAAGAACTAAAATTTGTGTTCTTGAAGTTTTGTTTAGATTAAGCTTGGATAAGGGCTTTAAAGGTGATTCCAAGCCATTCTCTTGATTCTCCACTCTCCAAGGAAGGTATAAACTTCAAACCCTAGCTTTAGTTTTGAGTAATTAGGATTGAATGTGTTTGATATAGCATATGTGAAGCATGATGCTTGATTGGTTGAAGTTTGGTTGAGTTTGTAGAGATTAGTTGGTTTTGTTGCATTGTTGGAGTTGTAAATCTTGGTAATTAGTTAAAGAACCTAAGTAAAGCTTTTAGTTCATGTGAGGAATAAGTATAAATGGTTAATGTGGATTTGTTGGGGCTGTTATGATGTGGTTTGGAGGGATATTGGTTGTATGATTGATTTGGGGTTGATTTGTGGTTGGTATTGAATGGCTTAAAATTGGGAAATCGCGTAAACATAGCCGTCGTAACGTCCGATTTTCTGTAGACTGTTTTTGTACATAACATTAGGACCCGAGAACCCCCTGCTAGATTATGACCACTGCCATGTTTAGATAGCTCATGTTACGAGCTTCGTTTTGATATGTAGTTCGTTCGATTCCGATGCACGGTTTAGGAGAAACGACCGTTTCAAGTAACGGCGTTTCGCGAACGAAACTTTTCCCCTCGCCTTACTTTGAAGCATAGGTTAAAGACCAAAAAGGGTTAATTAATGTATGAAACATTTATGGTAAGTGTTTTAGTCAGTTGGTAAGACACTCGCGAAGGAATCGCTTTAAAACTCGTAAAGGTTAAATTATTAAAAATGGTGGAGCCGAGGGTACCCGAGTGACTTAAGCGAATCAGTGAGCGCAAAACAAGCGTTAGAGTCTAAGTTAGTTAAAGTATAGATTTACAAGTGACTTTGGTTTAATTCCAACTTACTTGTTTTTTATAGGTTACCAGACTCGTCCCGAGCCATTCGTAACCCCCAGTCGCTCAGGCAAGTTTTCTACCCGTTATACTGTTGTTGTGATGTATATATGTATATGCATTATCTTGTGATAGATGCATGTTGGTTAATTAGCAAATTTTGCGATATATTGAAGCATGCTGATATGGAATATATATGCATGCCTGTTTCGTATTCTTTCCATATATAATTGTTGATAATACCTATGCTAGAGGATAGCGGTAATTTGCATATACCCTTAGTATAGGGACCCAAAGGTGGAAATATTTTCTAAAACCGGGAGTCGAGGATCCCGAGTAGATTTTGTATATATGGATATAAATATAAATATATATATATATACTTATATATATATATATGGTCATAGTTTTCAAAACTATTAATCGAATAAGGTTTATTCGATAACTTTAACTTTATTTTATTATTGAATATTATTTCGAATATTATTCGAAGGCGTATGACTCCTTTATATTATTTATTGAATATTACTTGGATATTCATTTGAGGATGTATGACTCCTTTATTTTATTTAATGAATATTATTTATAATATTCATTCGAGGGCTTATGACTCAGCTTATTTTATTTATTGAATATTATTTGAATATTCATTTGAGGATCTATGACTCCGATTATTTGCTGAGATATATTCTTTATTTTATTAAAGAATAAGGTGTAAATAATCAAACTTATTTTCGATTATTCAAATAAAGATAGTACTTTTATATAAGTATATCTTTGGTTATTTAATATCCATTTCAAGTATAAGTTTTAATACTTCTACTTCGATTATTTTTATAAGGATTATCTTTATGAGAATATTATTTAAATAATAATATTCAGGCATTTTCAAAATATTCTGGGGACTGATTTACTTCATTAAATCAGCTTCACTCCAAACATTCTTAAAAATGTTTTGCGAGTCTTCAAAATGATTTTTTAAAAGTTAGAGCGGATCCCAAAACTCATTTTTTTTAAGATCCTCCTTTCGAAGGGGATTTAAATACTCGCTCAAAACCTGAGGGATCCGGTTCTGTGGTGTGTTTTATATTCGCAACAAGGTTGCTGTTTTGATAAATGAATTGATTACTTACCCAACACTCGGGAAGTAAAATTCTTGGAACAAGTTAATCCATTAACAGGCATCGCCTGGGAAATATCGGTGAGTTCTCCTTTCCAAATAGATACGACTTCTTGGTGGAGCCGTATCAACAAGTTTCTACTTGGGGAAAGTGGGGATGAGCTTTACGTTTCAGAGTCATGGATTTCATCTGAACTAGGAGTGGCATAAGTGGCCGAGTAGCGCCGGCCCAGCCTTATTATATTGGCCCAAATGGCCTGGAAGTTCCGCTAAGGCGGTCCATTCCTTAGGAGTTCAGTGTTCGGTTGACAAGTAAATCCGACAGGTTCTCCTCTACATGTAGAAAATGGTGGGGTTGTACTACTACGACTGATCATCGTAAGTGGTCTTCCTGGCGCGGCAAACTCCCGTAATGAGTTCATCATCCAATTGGATAATTTCTGCAACACTACCCAGAGCACTTCGATAGAAAGGCTACGGTTGGGCGATTGTTGAGTGTTGGCAGGGTCAAGTTTTCAAAATGATGTTTACATCAAATGAAGTATCTCGTAACTTCATTTTATTTTGATAATATTTTAAAGATTTAATCTATTCAAATCTTGCCTTATAGTCTCATCTATGTGATGAACTTTTGAAGCTAATTATAACTTGAACGGTGGTAGTTCAAGTAGTATTTGGGAAAGATATAAGTATATTGGGGTATCTTGTAACTTCATCTTTTAAACTTATATCTAATTAATAATTGTCTTATGAATGACAAAGATTTTCAGAAAAACGTTGAGACAAGGTTAGATATATGAGATCACCTTGCAACGATATTTTTTTTATACAGTTATACACTGGGACTTTGTGTATATTGTGCATGGAAGAGGACTTCCAATATTTTGAAAAGTATATATGTATATATATATATACTGAATATTTTGCGACTTCATCGCATTAAGATATCAACTTGGTTCATTTATTTTGACCAAGACTTTCATGAGTACTATGAGAAGGCTCATATATTGTTAATCATTATACATATTATTTTGGTGGGCTTGCTGCTCACCCTTGCTTTCTTCTTTCATCACACAACATCAGATAGACAAGATGAACCGGACCAAGCTCCCTATTCGCAAGAGGTTAGGAGACGTTCCGCAGTTTTCTAGAAGCACTGATGCCGCCATAGCTGAGGTAGGAACTACCAATAGGCTTGGCTTTCAACTTTTGATGTATCAAATTATGTATATTTATGAATTGTAATAATGGCAAAGAAATGTAAATTTATTCAGAAACCTGTTTAAGGTGTATTGGCATATAATTGTGGAATAAAACGACTTGTGATTATTTTTGGATATTCATCTCTGAGACTATAACTTGTGGTGTGTGTGTTTATTGTGGGGTCACAGTACAGAGTAGTTGATTATTTATTAAGATTGGGTGTTGTTAAGGGAAATGGAACTCGTGACAACCCGGATCCCCGACCCCGGATTTGGGGGTGTTACAGATACCTCCTTTCTTAGGTACAAATTGCACGGGGCTCACCCACGAGCTGTCAGAAATAGGATAAATAATGCCTGCATCTAGCCATTTCAGAATTTTTTTCTTCACCACCTCCTTCATGATCGGGTTCAGTCTTCGCTGCTGTTCCACAGTTGGCTTACTACCTTCCTCTAACAGAATTTTATGCATACAATATGAAGGACTTATCCCCTTGATGTCTGCTATGGTCCATCCTATAGCCGATTTGAATTCTCTCAAAATCCTTAAGAGGTTGTCTTCCTCACTACCTGAAAGGTCAGCTGAAATAATAACAGGTAACGTAGATGAATCACCTAAAAAAGCATACCTCAAGTGTTCAGGTAGTGGTTTGAGCTCCAAGGTAGGTGTTTCCTCTATTGATGGTTTGAGCTTCCCTTCAGCATTCTTAAGGTCAGAAGTACCAAGAGATTCAAATGGTATGTCGAGCTTTCGCTTCCATGGAGAAGCGTTCAGATATTGTAATTGCTCGTTGCTATCTTCATCATCGCTGTCAAAATCCCCCACTAAGGCCTTTTCCAATGCATCAGACATTAGCATGTGATCGAGTTCCGAAGTAACCGTAGAATCAATCACATCCACTTTTAAGCACTCCTCATCTTCTGTAGGGAATTTCATTGCCTTGAATACGTTGAAGGTCACATCCTGATCTTGGACCCGCATAGTAAGTTCCCCTTTTTGCACATCTATCAAGGTACGGCCAGTAGCCAAGAAAGGCCTCCCCAAGATTATGGGAATCTTCTTATCTTCCTCAAAATCCAGAATAACAAAATCTGCAGGAAAGAAGAGCTTATCCACCTTGACGAGCACATCCTCAACTATGCCCCTTGGGTAAGTAATGGAACGGTCAGCCAATTGTAGCGACATGTATGTGGGTTTTGGATCAGGCAGATCCAGCTTTTTAAAGATCGACAACGGCATCAGATTAATGCTTGCTCCCAAATCATAAAGGCACTTGTCAAAAGTTAGATTGCCAATGGTGCAAGGAATGGTGAAGCTTCCTGGATCTTTTAGTTTTGGTGGTAACTTTTGTTGCAGAACAGCGCTGCATTCTTCCGTGAGAGCAACGGTTTCAAGGTCATCCAGTTTCACCTTCCTTGAAAGAATAGTCTTCATAAACTTCGCATAACTAGGCATTTGTTCCAGAGCCTCAGCGAAAGGTATATTGATGTGAAGTTTCTTGAACACCTCCAGAAACTTCCCGAACTGTCTATCCAGCTTTTGTTGCTGCAATCTCTTAGGAAAAGGTGGTGGAGGATAGAGCTGTTTCTCCCCTGTATTAGCCTCAGGCAGAGTGTGTTCAACAGTAGTCTTCCTTAGTTCCGCTGCTTTCTCCTTTTGCTTAGATTCTTCATCTCTAACTTCAGCTTCGACTTCTTTTTCCTTTTCAGCATCAGCTACTTTTCCAGACCTTAAGGTAATAGCCTTGACTTTCTCTTTAGCTTCCTTCCTGCCTGGTACTTCCGTGTCACTGGGAAGAGTGCCAGGTTGACGATTGAGCACTGCATTGGCTAATTGACCGATTTGATTTTCCAAGGTCTTGATAGAAACCGCCTGACTCTTGCACAACAGCTTAAGTTCCTCAAAATCAGCACTAGTAGGTGCAGCTGCACTTCCCTGTTGAGGATATGATTGCCTTGTAGCATACTGCTGTGGTTGCTGGAATCCAGGTGGGTTAAACTGTTTACTTACTCCTTGCTGATATGGTGGCTGAATAGCATTCTGATTATTTCCCCAGCGGAAATTTGGATGATTTCTGTTGTTAGGATGATAGGTCGCTGGCACAGGCTGCTGTTGTCGCTGATAATTATTCACATACTGAACAGATTCGTTGACAAGAGAACACTGATCCGTAGCATGAGAACCTGCATAAAGCTCACAAACCATAGCTATTTGATTAACTCCATACGTAGCCAGAGAATCAACCTTCATTGATAGCGCTTGGAGCTGGGCTGCAATAGCGGTGGCTGCATCAATTTCCAGAATACCTGCGACCTTGCCTGACGTCATCCTATGAGTTGGGTTTTGATGCTCGTTTGCAGCCATTGTCTCTATAAGATTATACGCCTCAGTATAGCTTTTAGCCCATAAGGCTCCTCCCGCTGCTGCATCGAGCATGGGCCGAGATTGGGCCCCCAAACCATTATAAAAACCACTGATTACCATCCAATCCGGCATTCCATGATGTGGACATTTTCTCAACATTTCCTTGTAGCGTTCCCAAGCCTCGCACATAGATTCTGTAGGTTGCTGCGCAAACTGAGTAAGAGCACTCCTCATAGCAGCAGTCTTTGCCATTGGATAAAACTTCACCAGAAACTTTTGCGCAAGATCTTGCCACGTAGTGATGGACCCAGCTGGTTCAGAATGTAACCAGTCTTTAGCCTTATCCCTCAGTGAGAATGGGAAAAGCCTCAACTTGATAGCCTCATCAGTCACGCCATTATACTTAAAAGTGCTGCAGATCTCGACAAAATTCCTTATGTGCATGTTGGGGTCTTCAGTTGCCGCTCCTCCAAAAGAAACAGAATTATGCACCATCTGAATAGTGCCCGGCTTGATTTCAAAGGTGTTAGCTTGAATAGCCGGATGAAGGATGCTTGACTGAATGTCATCAATTTTAGGCCGAGAAAAATCCATAAGAGCTGGATCAGGTTGAACAATACGATCTCCCATGTTTACTGGTTCTTTCTGCTCAGTTCCTGAATCCGAATCCTCAAAATCTAACTTTTCCGGAGTATCAAGAACTTCGTCTTTCTCCTCAGCTGTATCTAAGGTCCTCTTGCGAGCACGAGAACGAGTTTGCATAAACGCTTGCTAAAGTACCTGAAACACAACCGAAAAGAGTAATTAACTACTACGTCCTAATCACTGAGTCCTAATGACCAATGATGGTAAGTACATAAACTAAACAAATACGCCGAGTCCCCGGCAGCGGCGCCAAAAACTTGTTAGGGCGAAAACACGCACTAATATTCACGCAAGTATACACGTTCGCAAGTAATATAGAATACTTTCTAGTTCGTTCCCTCAGAGACTCAGACTAATTTATTGTCTAATTTAACTCACTCACCAATGTATGACTACTTCTCAATGTTAAGATAATAACACTTAAAATTGTTGATTAAATATTAACTATAATTAACTACTTAATTAACCACTTAACTAACACTCAATTTATCAATAATAAAACACTCATGAAATCACAACTTCATTATTACTTCCTTCTATAGCCATTGTTATTACCTTTAGCATGTGACAGTGATGACATTAATCGAATAACACGAAACTGATAAAAGCCAACTTTCATTGTACTAATACCATTCTACCAAACATCCACAATTAAGATAGAAGTTGAATAGTCATCAATTATGTTGAGTTCCTATATGTCTACAGAAATTGACAACACAACGATTTAAGCACAAGTTATTCCTTTTGATTACATAGGGCAAATAAAACTGTTAGAATTACCCACTAATCATGCTCAACGTACATGAACCTATGCTAGCATGGCAAGTTCTAAATCTCAAGATCCACCGTCGCTTCACAAGAGATTAACACCCTATCTTATATGTTCGCGACGCACATAAGACAAATACGCACAACCAATACTAGATATCATGCAATCATCACATACTAAAGTATTAAACAATTAACTAAAGAATTCCATAATAAATCCGTTGCAACCCCATGATCACGATTAGCCCATAATAGAACTTATCTGTAATAACCACAAAATTTTTCAACTTTTTGTAACCCTTGTGAATAGTGTTTTAGCTGAATGAAGAAACTTTTCACGCCACACTATGTAGGGGTTCTGTTATGGATATTCTGGGATATTATTAGTACTCTATGTAGTATATAAGTGTATGTAAAGATCGTCAGAATCCAATTCCGAACACTTTGGTTTTTCCCGGAAATCCACAAGATACGGAGAGAATTGAGTATAAGGTAACAGGATAAAAAGGATTTAAATTAAAGGATTATAATAGAGGATCATAAAAAGGAATATAATGTATTGAGAAAGGTTAAGGGAACCTAAGTAATAAGATCCCGGGTATGATCCTTCAAACGATAAACGAGAACGAAAGTTAAACGAACCGTATAACAGATCAGCGGTCATTAGGCAAACGATTAGGAAGTTAATCAAAGGGATTAGTGGGAATGATGTCATCCAACCAATAGAAAGAGGACAAAGAAGGGAGGATGACATCATGAGGATGACATAAGCATGACATGGGAAGGAAGGAGGTGTGGTGGCTTTGTAACCACACAAATTCAAGGGCAAGAAGGTAATTGACTAAAGCAAGCACAAAAACCAAGCAACCAAGCCAAGCAAAAATCATTTTCATCAAAAATCAAAAAGCAACCAAGGCTTTGTTCTTGAAGCTCTCGGCTTTTTACTATTCATTAGGCAAGAATTTTCAAAAATTCAAGATCCAAGCTTCCTAAATTGGTGAGTAAATTCCCTAATCATCTTCATGCTTAGTTAGGGCTATACCATTAGTTTAAGCCATCAATTCCTTCTCAATCTTCTTCATTTAATCAAAGAAGAAGACTATGAATAGTGTTTTCAAGTTTTTTTACTTGAAGTTTTCTTGTTTTTCTTGAAGATCCAAGCTTTCCTAAGACTTCTCAAAGCTTCTTAAGGCTTCCTAGCTCATCCCACCACTTCAAGGAAGGTATACCATCTCCAAACCCTAGATCCCTATGTATTATAAGATGATTTTGATTAGTAGGATGATATTGTAGCTTGTTGTTGTGATTTAGAGTTTGGGATTTGGAATGGTAGTGAAATGGAATGGTAAATGTTGTGGTTTTGATTAAAAGAACTTAAGTATGGTTAAATTAAGCTTAGGCATAAGTATAAATGATTAAATTGAATTGGTTGGGGTTGTTATGATGTGATGAGGATGGATGTTGGTTGTATGTTGGATTTGAGGTTGGTTTGTGGTTGGTTTTGAATGGTTAAAAATTGGGAAATCGCGTAAACATAGCCGTCGTAACGTCCGATTTTCTTTGGACTGTTTTTGTGCATAGCATTAGGACCCGAGAACCCCCTGCTAGATTATGACCACTGCCATGTTTAGATATCTCATGTTACGAGCTTCGTTTTGATATGTAGTTCGTTCGATTCCGATGCACGGTTTAGGAGAAATGACCGTTTCAAGTAACGGCGTTTCGCGAACGAAACTTTTTCCCTCGCCTTCCTTTGAAACATAGGTTAAAGACCAAAAAGGGTTAATTAATGTATGAAACATTTATGGTAAGTGTGTTAGGCAGTTGGTAAGACACTCGCGAAGGAATCGCTTTAAAACTCGTAAAGGTTAAATTATTAAAAATGGTGGAGCCGAGGGTACCCGAGTGACTTAAGCGAATCAGTGAGCGCAAAACAAGCGTTAGAGTCTAAGTTAGTTAAAGTATAGATTTACAAGTGATTTTGGTTTAATTCCAACTTACTTGTTGTTTATAGGTTACCAGACTCGTCCCGAGCCTTTTATCACCCAAGTCGCTCAGGCAAGTATTCTATCCGTTATACTGTTGTTGTGATGTATACATTTGTATATGCATGATCTTGCGATAAATGCATGTTGGTTAAATTAGCAAATTCTTGCGATATATTGTAGCATGTGATATGGTATATATGCATGCCTGTTTCATATTCTTGAAATATATATCTGTTGGTTCAGTTGATAATACCTATGCTAGAGAATAGCGGTAACTTGCATATACCCTTAGTATAGGGACCCAAAGGTGAAAATATTTTCTAAAAACCGGGAGTCGAGGATCCCGAGTAATCTTGTATATATGGATATGGATATATATATATATATATATTTATATATATATATATGATTATAGTTTTCCAAACTATTAATCGAATAAGGTTTATTCCATAACTTTAGCTTTATTTTATTATTGAATATTATTTTGAATATTCATTCGAGGGCTTATGACTCTTTTATATTATTTATTGAATATTATTTTGAATATTCATTCGAGGGCTTATGACTCTTTTATATTATTTATTGAATATTATTTTGAATATTCATTCGAGGGCTTATGACTCTTTTATATTATTTATTGAATATTATTTTGAATATTCATTCGAGGGCTTATGACTCTTTTATATTATTTATTGAATATTATTTGAATATTCATTCGAAGGCTTATGACTCAGTTTATATTATTTAATGAATATTATTTGAATATTCATTTGAGGATCTATGACTCCGATTATTTGCTGAAATATATTCTTTATTTTATTAAAGAATAAGGTGTTAATAATCAAACTTATTTTCGATTATTCAAATAAAGATAATACTTTCATATAAGTATATCTTTGGTTATTTAATACTCGTTTCAAGTATAAGTTTTAATACTTCTACTTCAATTATTTTTATAAAGATTATTCTTTATGGGAATATTATTTAAATAATAATATTCAGTCATTTTCTAAATATTCTGGGGACTGATTTACTTCATTAAATCAGCTTTACTCCAAACACTCTTTAAAGTGTTTTCGAGTCTTCAAAATGATTTTTAAAGTCAGAGCGGATCCCAAAACTCATTTTTATATTTAAGATCTTCCTTTTTAAGGGGATTTAAATACTCGTTCAAAACCTGGGGAATCCGGCTCTGTGGTGTATTTTATATTCGCAACGAGGTTGCAGTTTTGGTAAATGAATTGATTACTTGCCCAACAGTTCGGGAAGTAAGCCCATCTAATTGAGTCGGCATAAGCGACAGGCCGGGGTACGGTCTATGAAAGTGTAAGTGGCTGGGTGGCAGTCCATCAACGCGTGAGGGGCCGGGTAAAGGTCTAGCGCGAGGTCCTAATACGGCCAGGGTGATGACCGGTGAGGAATTCATCCATCTACAGTAGAAAAGGTTACTTATTGGTATCTTTGCCTGATCAGCAAGATATCTGGTTTATGCCAAAATTCTTTTCCTTTCCAAAATTCATTGGATGTTTCAAACTCTGTTCATACTTACATAACAGAGGTTCCAGGAAATGTTTAAGAGATATATATATGTGGATATATATATATCGGGACTAAATAAAGTATCTCATAACTTTTTCATTCAATAATATTTCAAAGATTGAATCTATTCAAGTCTTAACTTGTGGTCTCATCTATAGGATGTTTTTCTTAAAACTTATAATACTTTGAACGGTGGTAGTTCAAGTAGCTTTATAAATGATATAAGTGTGGTGAAGTATTGGTAACTTCATTCCTTGTTTTTACTTATATCTAGTAAGTAATTATCTTACACGCGATAAGATTCTAGTAAGTATCCATTTAGATACTTATATTATTGTTATCACTATATATTATCTTGCGAGCTGTAAGGCTCACTCTTGCTTTATTTCTTCATCACACAACAACAGTTAGGAAAGATGGCCAGACTCCAGCAGACCCAGCGCAAGCGCGTGGGAAGCGTCCCGCGTCTTCCCGATGACTGTTGTGGCTGCTATAGCTGCAGAGGTAGATCTATTGGTAGATTCAGGACATCTACTTTTGAGAATCAATTATGTATAATTATAACTTGTGGCAGATAATGGCAATTAACTGTAAATTATCAAGTAATCATTTTGGGTTGTAATAATTTTAAATTGTGGATTCAAAGACTTGTACTTATTTCAATTTCATCTCTGAGACTATAACGGGTTGTGGTGTGTGTTAGTATGGGGTCACAGCATGAGGTTATTTATTATTAATTAAGTGAAGTGATATTGTGGGAAGAAAGACCGTGACAACCCGGATCCCCGACCCCGGATCTGGGGGTGTTACAGAAATGGTATCAGAGCTAAGCGTTATAAACCTCAGAGATGATGCGTCGATATAATAACAAACTCACAAAGATAATAAGAACTCTTGCCAAGTTCATGGTCGGACTACTTAAAGTAGTGCTGACAGTTAAAACCCTTACGGGAACCCTTATAAGTATCATAATAGTAACTTAGCTCGTTTAATGTGTAGGCCCCTGAGATAGAGGACCCTGAGATGTTCGAGCGTGAGCATGATGAGGCATTGCTAGATGTTGAGGATCAGGAGGAGCCTGAGATGGAGGAGGATGAGGAGGACCCCTCAGAGGAGCCTGAGACGGAGGTCATTGCTATTTCAGATGAGGAGGACCCCTCAGAGGAGTCAGAGACAGAGGTTATTGCTATTCCAGATGAGGAGGACCCGGATGAGGTCCCAGTAGCTGAGGAGCGTGTTGGACCTACGGTAGTGTATGCTGGTATCCCTTTACCCACACTTCCGGTGGTCAGAGCCCCTACCCCTCCACCACTATCTTGGATTCCTGATGATGACAGCTCAGAGACCCATACTTCCGAGCCTAGGCAGACCGAGGAGGCACCCTCAGCGGCTCCGGATTCACCACCTCTTGACCCTGCCCACAGGCAGTCTTCGTTAGCACATGGATATGTTCAGGATGTTCTGAGGACCCGAGTGGCTGTTGCCGAGGGCCGACTAGATGAGGCCAGGAGGGAGTTGGATGCAGAGAGGGCGGGTAGGCGTACCCGAGCTTATGAGACTAGGGCTTCTATACCCCGATCCTTGAGGAGGGAGCTTACGGGGATAGAACTCACGTCCCGAGCGAGACTCAGATCTCTCCAGGGGGACAGGCATGGTAGGATCTCCAGGCGGCAGGCCGACTATATCTTCCGTCATGCGATGGAAAGGGTGTGGGAGCTGACCCGCTCCGGTGTGTGATTCAGGATTGATGATGGAATAGTCTAGTTGTCTAGTTAGCCGAGGCCTTAGTAAGAGCCAATTTTCCGGGATAGTTGACTTGTATATAGCATCCCTTTTTTCTGACTAGACAGATAGACTCTTGTGTATCACTTTTGGGACAGATGACTGTAGCACTGTTGTACTTTTGACCAGATCAAACTATGTATTCTCGCATTATGTATATATTTGTTTCCTTTCGGTTCAGTTCCATAGTGACGGGATCACTGTTTTATCATTATTATTACTGCACTTCGTATTAGAACTTTCTTAAAATAATAGAATTGCGATATACGTTCTCCCCATTATAAGAGCTGTGCAAGGCACAATGTTGTATATGATTGTGACCTAACGTTGAATTTTCCCAATAATTATTTTTATTATTATCAGAATCATGTCGCCAAGAAAGATTGGAACTAGGGCGAACCCTGGATCTGAGGACCAGGGAAGCCATAATCAGGACAATAGAAACCAAGAACACAGTGAAGACGAAGATGAGGATTATGTGGAACAGGATGACTCCCTGTATGAAGAGGAAGAGGAAATATATGATGTTGAGGGATTTGAGATAGAGGCTGAAGAAGGAGAAACCGAGGTTGAGCAACCAGTACCAAACCCAGGCATGGATCCCATGAGCCAGTTCATGCAACTCCTAAGGCAGAATTTGGAATGTCAACCCAACCCACCCCCTCAAGGAAGTAACAATGCAGTGGCAAACTCTTTCAGGGCTTTTAAGTCCCTTAAGCCCCCTGAGTTCCACGGATCAGCCGACCCAGTTGAGGCAAGGGCATGGTTAAAGGAAATGGAGAAATCTTTTGAGATTTTGAGTACCGAGGAGGCACAGAAGACTGTATTTGCTACCTACCTTCTGAAAGGAGAAGCTAACTACTGGTGGGAGGCCAAGAAAAATATGGAGACAGACGCTATTATAACCTGGGAGAGATTTAGTCAGTTGTTTCTGGGGAAATATTTCCCGAGGTTTATGGAAAACCAGATGGAGCTCAAGTTCTTGGAGCTAAAGCAGAATAACTTGTCTGTAGCAGAGTACGAAGCGAAATTTACTGAGTTATCAAGGTTTGTGCCAGAGTTTGTGAGCACCGAGGAAAAGAAAGCTAGGAGGTTTCAGCAGGGACTGAAACCGTGGATTCAGAATAGGGTGGCAATCCTTGAGCTTACGGACTATGCCACTCTGGTGCAAAAGGCAACGATTGTAGAAGTTGGAAGTGAACAGATGCAGAAGGAAAGAGAGAAGAAAGGAATAAAGAGGAAAAGTATGAGCATGGGTGGAGGTTCCGCAGGAAGGAGCTTCCCAACTAGATTTAATCGAGGAGCAGTGTCCCTACCAGGAAGGAACACTGGGTTTAAGCGGCCAATGAGTGTGAGTGTGAGCCAGGGCGGCCAGAAGTCAAGAATGTCCTATTCCAACCAGTCTCGACCCCCATTGCCAGCCTGTAACATATGTGGAAGGAATCACACTGGGAGTGTAAAGAAAGGCCAGTAACCTATTTTAAGTGCGGTCGGGAAGGCCACTACTCAAATAAATGCCCTTCGTCAGCCCCTGCCGTCGTTCCAACCACCAATTGTCATCGGTGTGGACGCCCGGGTCATTGGAAGAGGGAATGGCCCAATGAACAAACCAGCAGCTTCGGGAGCAAGCAGGGCTGCTTCTAATAAGCCACCTACTGCGAGGACTTTCAACATGACAGTCCAGGATGCTATGAAAGATTCAGATGTGATAGCAGGTACCCTTTCTCTAATTCAGTCAGTGCAAATGTTTTATTTGATTCGGGAGCAACTAAATCTTTTATATCAAAGGACCTTGCGCGTAAGTTAAGACTTAAGGCTGAACCCTTGATAGAACCCTTACAAGTAGAAATAGCCAATCATGAAATTATTCCTGTTAACCAGATTCACCCCGCCTGTGAGATAGGCATAGGGGAGCAATCTTTCAGTGTTGATCTGATTCCTTTTAAATTAGGGGAGTTTGATGTGATTTTGGGAATGGACTGGCTATCTAGCAACGATGCTCAGATAGACTGTAAAGGGAAGAAAGTTAAGTTAAATATCCCCGGGAAGAAAGAAGTTATATTTAGAGGAAAGAGGCAGACGCAGAAATTTTTGACTATGGCCCAGGCCAAAAGGATGCTACGAAAAGGAAGTGAGGCTTACCTAGCCTATGTGGTGGACACGCAGAAGGAGGTGCCCAACTTACAAGATATTCCAGTAGTCAACGAATTTGAAGATGTATTCCCACAAGACCTTCCGGGATTACCACCCGATAGAGTGATTGAATTTGCTATTGAGTTGGCCCCAGGGACGGCGCCAGTTTCAAAGGCACCTTACCGGTTAGCCCCGTTAGAAATGAAGGAATTAGCTATCCAATTGCAGGAACTCTTGGATAAGGGTATGATAAGACCCAGTGTGTCTCCGTGGGGAGCACCAGTTTTATTTGTTAAGAAGAAAGATGGGAGCATGAGGTTGTGCATCGACTATCGAGAGTTGAACAAGCTAACCATAAAGAACAGGTACCCATTGCCTAGAATAGACGATCTGTTTGACCAGCTAAAGGATGCTGTTTATTTTTCCAAGATCGACCTGAGAACTGGATATCACCAACTAAAGATTAAACCCGAAGATATTTCCAAGACAGCGTTCCGTACCAGGTATGGGCATTATGAGTTCTTGGTAATGTCCTTTGGATTAACCAACGCCCCAGCGGCTTTCATGGATTTAATGAATAGAGTATTTAAGAAGTACTTGGACAAGTGTGTGATAGTTTTTATCGATGATATTTTGATCTACTCAAGGACTGAGGCAGAACATGCAGAGCATTTGAGGATAGCTCTAGGAATACTCAGAGAGGAGCAGTTATATGCCAATTCTCGAAGTGTGAATTCTGGCGGAATGAAGTACAGTTTTTAGGACATGTGATTAATAAAGAAGGAGTATTGGTCGACCCCTCCAAGATAGAGGCGGTCTCAAATTGGGGAAGGCCAACCACACCCACAGAGGTAAGGAGTTTCATAGGATTGGCCGGCTACTATCGAAGATTTGTACAGGACTTTGCGAAGATCGCAGCCCCTTTGACACGACTTACTCGTAAGACAGAGAAGTTTGAATGGACGGAGAAATGCGAGAACAGTTTTCAGGATTTAAGAAAAGGTTGATAACGGCTCCGGTATTGGCATTGCCGGACGGAAAAGGAGATTTTGTGATATATAGCGACGCGTCGCACAAAGGATTAGGATGTGTGCTTATGCAGCACGGTAGAGTTATTGCGTATGCGTCGAGACAACTGAAGGAATACGAGGTTAGATATCCTACTCATGACCTTGAGCTCGCGGCAATAGTATTTGCTTTAAAAATTTGGAGGCACTACTTGTATGGAGAGAAGTGTGAGATTTTCACAGACCATAAGAGCCTCAAGTACATATTTACGCAGAAAGAGCTCAACATGCGCCAGAGGAGATGGTTAGAACTAATCAAGGACTATGATTGTGAGATTCTCTATCATCCAGGGAAAGCCAATGTGGTGGCTGATGCCCTTAGTAGAAAGGAAAGACTCAGAATGATAACGACTTCGGAAGAGTTGATAAGGGATTTTGAGAGAATGGAAATAGAAGTAAAGGTAACCGGAACCGGAACTGAAAAGCTTTTTGAGATCTCAATGCAGCCAGAGTTATTGGAAAAGATCAGATTGTGCCAGGAGAAAATAATGAATGAAGGCAGAGAGTCAATGACTGGAGAGGAGATCCATACTGAGAAAGATGATAAAGGGATAATGAGGTACTCCTACCGAATTTGGGTTCCGAATGTTCAAGAACTTAAAGATGAAATTTTGGATGAAAGCCATAGTTCAAGGTATTCCATTCACCCGGGAAGTACCAAGATGTATAGGGATTTGAAGGAATATTACTGGTGGCCCAACATGAAGAGGGACGTAGCAGAATGGGTAAATAAGTGTTTGACTTGCCAAAGAGTAAAGGCAGAGCACCAGAGGCCCAGTGGACTTTTGCGACCCCTGGAGATTCCCGAATGGAAATGGGAACAGATAGCGATGGATTTGTTGTAGGCTTGCCAAGGACGAAAGCCAATCACGACGCCATTGGGTAATATAGACCGACTGACAAAGTCAGCTCATTTCATTCCTATCAATGAGAGATACACAGTCGATAGACTGGTGGACATTTACCTTAAGGAAATAGTGACGCGACATGGAGTCCCAGCGTCCATTGTCTCAGACCGAGACCCCAGGTTCAACTCCAGATTTTGGAGGAGCTTTCAGGAATGTGCGGGGACCAAGTTAAATATGAGTACCGCGTACCATCCCCAAACGGATGGACAGAGTGAAAGGACCATCCAGACACTAGAGATATGTTGAGAGTCTGTGCAATAGACCTTAAAGGAAGTTGGGATGATCACTTGCCGTTGATCGAGTTTTCTTATAACAATAGCTTTCATGCTAGCATCGGAAATGCCGCCTTATGAGGCCCTGTACGGAAGAAGGTGTCGATCTCCCTTATACTGGGATGAAGTAGGAGAGCGGAAGATGCTCGGACCCGAAGTGGTCCAAAGGACCAAAGATATAGTGGATCTTATCAGAGGGCGACTTGTAGAAGCCCAAGACAGACAAAAGAAATATGCAGACCTAGCCCGAAAGGACAAGGAATATGAAGTAGGGGACTTAGTACTGCTGAAAGTATCCCCTTGGAAGGGATTAATGAGGTTCGGAAAGAAAGGAAAACTAAGCCCAAGATACATTGGACCTTTTGAGATATTAAGACGGATTGGAAAGTTAGCTTACGAGCTAGCCCTACCCCCTAATTTGCAACAAGTTCATAATGTGTTCCATGTGTCAATGCTAAGAAGGTATCATCGGGATGCCAGGCACATAGTGGAGTACGAGCAGGTGGATATGCAGCCAGAATCTAACTTACGTGGAGAAGCCAGTAAGGATTATGGATAAGAAGGAGCAGGGTGCTTCGGAACAAAGTGATCAAGCTAGTCAGAGTACTATGGCAGAATCATAATGTGGAAGAATCAACTTGGGAACTAGAGAGCACATGCTAGAAAAGTACCCCCATTTGTTTTCTGTTTGATTCCGGGACGGAATCCTTTTAAGGAGGGGAGACTGTAATAACCCCAAAATTTTTCAACTTTTTGTAACCCTTGTGAATAGTGTTTAGCTGAATGAAAGGAAACTTTTCACGCCACACTATGTAGGGGTTCTGTTATGGATATTCTGGGATATTATTAGTACTCTATGTAGTATATAAGTGTATGTAAAGATCGTCAGAATCCAATTCCGAATACTTTGGTTTTTCCCGGAAATCCACAAGATACGGAGAGAATTGAGTATAAGGTAACAGGATAAAAAGGATTTAAATTAAAGGATTATAATAGAGGATCATAAAAAGGAATATAATGTATTGAGAAAGTTAAGGGAACCTAAGTAATAAGATCCCGGGTATGATCCTTCAAACGATAAACGAGAACGAAAGTTAAGCGAACCGTATAACAGATCAGCGGTCATTAGGCAAACGATTAGGAAGTTAATCAAAGGGATTAGTGGGAATGATGTCATCCAACTAATAGAAAGAGGACAAAGAAGGGAGGATGACATCATGAGGATGACATAAGCATGACATAGGAGGAAGGAGGTGTGGTGGCTTTGTAACCACACAAATTCAAGGGCAAGAAGGTAATTGACTAAAGCAAGCACAAAAACCAAGCAACCAAGCCAAGCAAAAATCATTTTCATCAAAAATCAAAAGCAACCAAGGCTTTGTTCTTGAAGCTCTCGGCTTTTTACTATTCATTAGGCAAGAATTTTCAAAAATTCAAGATCCAAGCTTCCTAAATTGGTGAGTAAATTCCCTAATCATCTTCATACTTAGTTAGGGCTATACCATTAGTTTAAGCCATCAATTCCTTCTCAATCTTCTTCATTTAATCAAAGAAGAAGACTATGAATAGTGTTTTCAATTTTTTTTACTTGAAGTTTTCTTGTTTTTCTTGAAGATCCAAGCTTTCCTAAGACTTCTCAAAGCTTCTTAAGGCTTCCTAGCTCATCCACCACTTCAAGGAAGGTATACCATCTCCAAACCCTAGATCCCTATGTATTATAAGATGATTTTGATTAGTAGGATGATTTGTAGCTTGTTGTTGTGATTTAGAGTTTGGGATTTGGAATGGTAGTGAAATGGAATGGTAATGTTGTGGTTTTGATTAAAAGAACTTAAGTATGGTTAAATTAGCTTAGGCATAAGTATAAATATTAAATTGAATTGGTTGGGGTTGTTATGATGTGATTGAGGATGTATGTTGGTTGTATGTTGGATTTGAGGTTGGTTTGTGGTTGGTTTTGAATGGTTAAAAACTGGGAAATCGCGTAAACATAGCCGTCGTAACGTCCGATTTCTTTGGACTGTTTTTGTGCATAGCATTAGGACCCGAGAACCCCCTGCTATATTATGACCACTGCCATGTTTAGATAGCTCATGTTACGAGCTTCGTTTTGATATGTAGTTCGTTCGATTCCGATGCACGGTTTAGGAGAAACGACCGTTTCAAGTAACGGCGTTTCGCGAACGAAACTTTTCCCTCGCCTTACTTTGAAACATAGGTTAAAGACCAAAAGGGTTAATTAATGTATGAAACATTATGGTAAGTGTGTTAGGCAGTTGGTAAGACACTCGCGAAGAAATCGCTTTAAAACTCGTAAGGTTAAATTATTAAAAATGGTGGAGCCGAGGGTACCCGAGTGACTTAAGCGAATCAGTGAGCGCAAAACAAGCGTTAGAGTCTAAGTTAGTTAAAGTATAGATTTATAAGTGATTTTGGTTTAATTCCAACTTACTTGTTTATTATAGGTTACCAGACTCGTCCCGAGCCTTTTATCACCCCAAGTCGCTCAGGCAAGTATTTATTCCGTTATACTGTTGTTGTGATGTATACATTTGTATATGCATGATCTTGCGATAAATGCATGTTGGTTATTTAGCAAATTCTTGCGATATATTGTAGCATGTGATATGGTATATATGCATGCCTGTTTCATATTCTTGAAATATATATCTGTTGGTTCAGTTGATAATACCTATGCTAGAGATAGCGGTAACTTGCATATACCCTTAGTATAGGGACCCAAAGGTGAAAATATTTTCTAAAACCGGGAGTCGAGGATCCCGAGTAGATTTGTATATATGGATATGGATATATATATATATTTATATATATATATGGTTATAGTTTTCCAAACTATTAATCGAATAAGGTTTATTCGATAACTTTCTATTTATTATGAATATTATTTGAATATTCATTCGGGTATGACTTATATATTTATTGAATATTTTGAATATTCATTCGAGGGCTTATGACTTTTATATTATTATGAATATTATTTGATATTCATTCGAGGGCTTATGACCTTTTATATTATTATTGAATATTATTTGAATATTCATTCGAGGGCTTATGACTCTTTTATATTTATTGAATATTATTTGAATATTCATTCGAGGCTTATGACTCAGTTTATATTATTTAATGAATATTATTTGAATATTCATTTGAGGATCTATGACTCGATTATTTGCTGAAATATATTCTTTATTTTATTAAAG